>NC_091992.1:61095559-61355559 GCF_044704955.1 Pristiophorus japonicus
ATTCCAATGAGTAGAGGCCCAACCTACTCAACCTTTCCTCGTAAGTCAACCCCCTCATCTCCGGAATCAACGTTGTGAACCTTCTCTGAACTGCCTCCAAAGCAAGTATATCCTTTTGTAAATATAGAAACCAAAACTGCACGCAATATTCCAGGTGTGGCCTCACCAATATCCTGTACAACTGTAGCAAGACTTCCCTGCTTTTGTACTCCATTGGCCTGCCTGATCACTTGCTGTACCTGCATACTATCCTTTTGTGTTTCATGCACAAGTACCCCCAGGTCCCACTGTACTGTGGCACTTTGCAATCTTTCCCCATTTAAATAATAACTTGCTCTTTGATTTTATTCTGCCAAAGTGCATGACCTCACACTTTCCAACATTATACTCCAGCTGCCAAATTTTTGCCCACTCACTTAGCCTGTCTATGTCTTTTTGCAGATTTTTTGTGTCCTCCTCACACATTGCTTTCCCTCCCAGCTTTATATTGTCAGCAAACTTGGCTACGTTACACTCGGTCCCTTCTTCAAAGTCGTTAATATAGATTGTAAATAGCTGGGGTCCCAGCACTGATCCCTACGGCACCCCACTGGTTACTGATTGCCAGAGAATGAACCATTTATCCCGACTCTCTGTTTTCTGTTCGTTAGCCAATCTGCTATTCATGCTGATATATTACCCCCAACCCTGTGAACTTTTATCTTGTGCAGTAACCTTTTATGTGGCATCTTGTCAAATGCCTTCTGGAAGTCCAAATACACCACATTCACTGGTTCCCCATTATCCACCCTCTTCGTTACATCCTCAAAGAATCCCAGCAAATTTGTCAAACATGACTTCCCCTTCATAAATCCATGCTGACTCTGCCTGACCGAATTTTGCTTTTCCAAATGTCCTGCCACTGTTTCTTTAATAATGGACTCCAACATTTTCCCAACCATAGATGTTAGGCTAACTGGTCTATAGTTTCCTGCTTTTTGTCTGTCTGGGTCGTAGAGTTTGAGGGGATTACAGAGGTAGGGAGGGGTGAGGCCATGGAGGGATTTGAAAATAAGGATAGGAATATTGAAATAGAGGCGTTGCTTAACCAGAAGCCAATGTAGGTCGGCGAGCACAGAGGTGATGGTAAGCGGGACATGGTGCGGGTTAGGACACGGGCAACCGAGTTTCGGATCACCTCTAGCTTACGTCGAGTAGAATGTGGGAGGCCAGCCAGCAGTGTGTTGGAATAGTCAAGTCTAAGGGAAGAGTGTGAAGATATAAAAATAACGGCAGCTCATTTAACTACTGTTTACCCCCAAAATATTAACGAGTGAGTGATTTTCCACAGCAGATGTATTTGCAAACCTCGACCAAGACATTCAACCCTGTGCCAGATCCATCGTGAGCTTCATAATGCCGTGGATATGCCCATTGTTTACTTGGAGCCTGCACAGTGACTGTGCACAAGGCTCATTTCATAAGGAGCCTTTCCATAATTTCTTCAGACAAGCACTGCCTGGACTAGAAATGGGATAGATCCCAATATTTTTTTAATGGTGAAAAGCTAGGAACAGTGGAGGTCCAAAGAGATTTAGGGTCCATGTACACAGATCACTAAAATGTAATGGCCAGCTACAAAAAAATAACCAGAAAGACCAATGGAATGTTAGCCTTTATAACCAGAGGGCCAGAATATAAAGAGGAGGATGCTGTACCAGAGCCATACAAATCCCTGGTGAGACCACATCTGAAGCATTGTGTCCAGTTCTGAGCACTGCCTCATCATCATCATCATAGGCAGTCCCTCGGAATCGAGGAAGACTTGCTTCCACTCTTAGCATGAGTCCTTAGGTGGCTGAACAGTCCAATACGAGAACCACAGTCTCTGTCACTGGTGGGACAGATAGTCGTTGAGGGAAAGGGTGGGTGGGACTGATTTGCCGCACGCTCCTTCCGCTGCCTGTGCTTGTTTTCTGCATGCTCTCGGGGATGAGACTCGAGGTGCTCAGCGCCCTCCTGGATGCACCTCCTCCGCTTAGGGCGGTCTTTGGCCAGGGACTCCCAGGTGTCAGTGGGGATGTTACACTTTATCAGGAAGGCTTTGAAATGTTTCCTCTGCCCACCTTGGGCTCGCTTGCTGTGTAGGAGTTCTGAGTAGAGTGCTTGCTTTGGGAGTCTTGTGTCAGGCATGCGAACAATGTGGCCCGCCCAACGGAGCTGGTCGAGTGTGGTCAGTGCTTCAATGCTGGGGATGTTGGCCTGATTGAGGACGCTAACGTTGGTGTGTCTGTCCTCCCAGGGGATTTGCAGGTTAAGGGGTGATTTGATTGAGGTTTTTAGGATCTTGAAAGGAATTGATAGGGTAGATAGGGAGAAACGTTTTTCTGCTGGAGGAGGAGTGTAGAATAAAGGGATTAACCTTAAAGTCAGAGGTAGGACATTTAGGACGGAAGTTAGCAAACATTCTTCACGCAAAGGGTGGTAGAAGTGTGGAACTCTCTCCCACAAAAAGCAGTAGATGCTCGCTCAATTAATATTTTTAAATCTGAGATCAACAGATTTTTGTGAGCCAAGGGTATTAAGGTTTATGTAGCCAAGGCGAGTGGATAGCGTTAGGATACAGATCAACCATGATCTCCGTGAATGGCGGAACAGGCTCGAGGGGCTGAATGGCCTCATCCTGTTCCTATGTTCCTATGCTATGGAGATTTGCTCCTTTTAGTTGGGTCCTTGTTGTTAAATGCACAATCATTATTATTGTTGCATATCTGTCAGCCTTGGCTCAGTGGGTAGCACACTCACATTTGAGTCAGAAGGTAGTGGGTTCAAATCCCACTCCAGGGACTTGAGCACATAAATTAAGGCTGACAGTGCAGTGCTGAGGGAGTGCTGCACTGTCGGAGGTGCTTCTTTCGGATGAAATGTTAAACTGAGTAGATGTAAAGGATCCCATGGCACTATTTCAAAGAAGGGCAGGGGAGTTATCCCCGGTGTCCTGGCCAATATTTATCCCTCAATCAACATAACAAAAACAGGTTATCTGGTCATTATCACATTGCTGTTTGTGGGAGCTTGCTGTGCGCAAATTGGCTGTCGCATTTCCCACATTACAACAGTGACTACGCACCAAAAGTACTTCATTGGCTGTAAAGCACTTTGAGATGCCTGGTGGTCATGAAAGGCGCTATATAAATGCAAGTCTTTTCTTTTCTTTTATCTGTGGCTAAATTTATTTCTGCACCGTTTTAGCCCCCAGGCATCACAGGAATTTCTTCAAGACTGCCTGGTAATTGCTTATTTGCAGCAGTGGCACAGGATGATGTGGAGCTGAGGTGGTATGAAAGACAGGTGAGGTTGTACCTTAGGCAGCCCTTGCAGCTATGTCTTGTTGTTGACACTCGTGTGACCAGAGCCATGGAGCTAGACCTGCCATGTTTTTTGCATGTTTAAAGCCCACTTAATGCCCATTTTACCGCTGAAATGACATATAACGCCCATATATCGCCCATTCTGGCACAAAAGGAAACTGATGGGCATTTTCCCCATGTACTTAACGGCAGGAAAATTTATTATCGCACGCCCACTTTTTTTGGGCAGAATCATCAGAATGGGCCCATAATATCGCCCTGCATTACTTTCCGCACAGAATTAACGTCGAGATTCAATAATACCGCCCGCCCACTTTTTTTTGTCGTAAAGAGCACATCTGGCGAAACTAATGCCCAAGAGATCGACCACCGTCACTTTCACCTCGCACACATATCGCTCACAATATCGCTCGTCCAAAAAAGTGGAACTGTTCTGAACGAACGGCAGCGGTGTGGCTGGCATTTTTAAAATCGCACTCTTACGTGAGGAGCTGATATCTGAACGATTTGCCTGAAAGAGCGCTGATGTGAGTGACAACGCTGACACACTGCTGTATGTGTGCAGCTCAGACATCAATGATACCCATCACCTTGGTGCCAGTTAAAGTTTACGTTGATTGATGTTAAGTTGTATTTAACCCTTTCATATTAAGGAATCACCAGTGTGTAACGATGCAGCTATCTGAGACAATGCGCAACAAGGTTATGTTCAATAACAAAAATGTTATACCAACGTTGGTTTGAAATCATAAGTATCACAGCTAATAACCCCTGCCCACATCCCACTTTTTCCACCATTGACATAAATCATATGTTCAACATGTCCAGCAACACAAAATACAAAGCAAAGCAGGAGCGTGGTCCCCAGCCCCCATACATTATAATAAATTGCAGACACCCAGATGGAGATATAACACAGCCATCACCTGCGCACATGCACCTCGCTTTCCTTCCCCCCTCCCCTTCTTCTCCCCACCTCTACCCCTTCCCCTCCTCGCTCCACGGTGCCTGGCTGAGGAGCTCCTCAGGCAGTGCCTCAATGGGGGGATGAAGGCAGATGCGCTGGGTGCACGGGTACGAGAGCGGGAGGTGCTGAGGGTCAATATTTTCTGATGCAGAAGCAGGATCTTGGTCCTTGCTCTCATCTGTCGTTCGCAGTGGTGGTGCGGAACCTAAGGGTGGAGTGCCTCGCTCTGGGAGGCCTGTGCCAGCAGCGTTCCTGGCGATCACATCCAAGGCCTCCACCATCCACGGAATGTACTCGGTCATGGTGGCCAGCTGTCGGGATATGCCCCCCAATGCTTCGATGAGCTGGTCACCAATGTCTCCAGTCCTCCTGGACAACTGTACCATCTCTCCGCTGTCATGTGGCGCTCGTGGAACAGACCTGCCGCATCCATGAGACCTCCGCGGGGTCGTTGCCGTCTTGGGGACAAATGGGGTGCCCTGTGGTGAGGTGCTTGGGGCTGGTACCTCCAGAGTGGAGGTGGGAATGACCGGAGGACTACTAGATGGCCTTGGGGTGGAATGGCTTCTGGCGAGTGGCGATGCATGTTCCTTGAAGTCCGCGCTCTCATCCGTGGAGAATAGACCCAGCGGATTGACGGGCGAGAATCGGAGCTCCTCAGCACCAGATGTTAGATCGTCTGGAAAGTCGGGCCCCACACTCCCACCTTCTGACCTTTGAGGAGAAGGGGGTGCTAGGGTCACAAGGTGATTACAGCGCTACACACAGCATATGCACAACAAAAGCACCACTGCTCTCAAAATCAATGCAGACATCACATTTCATGACCATCAACACATTTGCATTCCAATGAACTACATTTGGCCAGCATTATTTCTATGACAATTTTAGAAACCATCTATCATATATGATTGATCGAATATGAGTGGGTGTGACATCTATTGACTTTACATCACGCAATGGTGTAAGCTTTACTCATGTGGCATCACTTCAGGGTCTGCAGATGTGTCCGTGGCTGTCCGGGAGTGCTTCCCCATGCGTGCGAGCACCCGCTCCTCCATGTCGGTGATTTCGCTGGGGACTGGTGGCCCCCACCTGTTTGTCTCTGCACGGACCTCATCGTCGATAACTTCTTCTGTAAAAGGTGACAGGACGACATGGCATGAGATCATTGCGTGATATCATTGCTAGGTACTTGTCACAGAGACTGATACAACACATAACCGACAGATGTAATCATGATTATTATGCAAATGATCATTCTTTACCTAAAGACGTTCACCGTGACCGCAGGCTTTGAGTGAAACATTCCCGGTAAAAGTGCAAGGCCTCACATCTGCTGATAGTCACTCATGACTGTTACAAATCAAATTATATAAATACATAAGTACATGTAAATCAATGTAATACTTACTCTTGCAGATCCCACAAGGACGTTCTATGGTTTGCGGCATTGGTTGCCCTCATGAACCTCGTTCGTCACCGACGAGACCACCTCTGCTATCTCGGTCCATATCCTCTGGTAGGCCTTTGGGGTGGGCTTCCCACGCCCTCCCTGTGTCAAATCACCCCAGCATAACTTGACCTCCTACGGGGCCTTTGCCTCGTGAGAGAACCTCCTGGCTCTTTTGCGGACTCCAAAATGCTCCTCTCCCGCCTCACTGCTCTCTTCAGCATCAGTCTCCAGAGCGTGCTGTGATGCCTCCTCCTCTCCCTCCATTATAGGTCAAATTCGGGCGAATATGTGGCTGGTAACAGCTACTTTTTGTTTGCCTACTTGCTGTGAAGCTCTAAAGTCTCCCTCCTTCCTCCCAAAGCAGCCACACCACACCCAGACACGCCTTCAGTCCCTCTCAGCTCCCTTTCTCTCTGTCTCCTCTTCTGTGCATGTCATGATGACCCTTGACCTCCTGAATCGCAGGAATCGAACGTTGCCATGTCGTTGCTAAGGACGGCCACACTTTACGGCAGAAGGTCCAAAAAATGTAACGCTACTTCCCATTTCATATCGCTCGCGGTAACGGCCATTTTCAAAAATGGAGACTAGGTGCTTTGAGAATGGGTAAGAAGCCGGCGATCTGAAAACACTTTTTTACCGACCATGCCGGAAATAACGCTCATTAACAAAAGTGAAGGTTCTAGCCCATGGTCTCTGATCTGATGTTCAACACAAGCTGGCATCGCCAAGCACCGTTCCTGACCGCAACCATCAGTGGACGCTGCGCACTCTTGCAGCCAGACCTGGAGACCCGTTCCAGCTCAGGGAGGGCTCTGGCAGTGGTTGCCGTGGTAACCACTCCTATGAATGTTTATGGGGCGGCCTCATTCCAGGGAAGTGTGGGCAAACTCGGTCAGCTCTCCCACCGTTCAGCCCACAGTTGTATCAAGGAGCTAACTGATTCATTCAAATCATTGACAACTTGCTTCCCTGCAGCCATGTCATTCCCGATGGACCATAAACACAACCACAATGGCAGAAGATGATCCCGGTGAAATGCTGGGAGGCATAACTGCACGACCAACCAATCACTCAACAAGACTCTAATAGACGATAGTTTGACTGAACCATCCAACACACAACAACCAAAAGGACATGAACAAAAAAATGCCCATTCTGTAGGGTTCCACAATGCACCTGTGCTCCTGATGCCCTGAATATGTCCAGTTCACACTGTGCAGTTAATCAAAATACTTCTGGCCATGGTCCTTCCTGTTGAGGGCACTGGCAGTTTCACATTGTTCGCATGTACGGAGGGGCCAGGAACTCTGCCCAGCCCTGGCCACAACAAAGTGGTAATCCACGGCACCCAGATTGGGCACTTAGAGGATAACCCCCACTCCTCCTCCTCCCCCTCCTGCTCCCCCTCCTCCTCCCCACTCCAACTCCTCCCCCTCCTGCTCCCCCTCCCCCCCCTCCTCCCCTCCACTCCTCCCCCTCCCACTCCTCCTCCTCCTCCTCCTCCTCCCCCTCCTCCTCCTCCTCCACCCCACTCCTCCCCCTCCCACTCCTCCTCCTCCTCCTCCCCCCTCCTTCTCCCCCTCCTCCTCCTCCCCACTCCTCCTCCTCCCCCCCTCCTCCCCCTCCCACTCCTCGTCCTCCTCCTCCCCACTCCTCCCCCCACTCCTCCTCCTCCCACTCCTCCTCCTCCCCGTCCTCCCCCACTCATCCTCCCCCTCCCCTCCCTCCCCCTCCCAGTCCTCTTCCTCCCCCTCCCCCTCCCACTTTTCCTCCCCCCACCTCCCCTCCCACTCCTCTTCCCCCCCCTCCCATTCCTCTCCCTCCCCCTCCCATTCTCCCTTCCCCACTCCGTTCCTGAGATGCGTTTTCGAGGCACCTGCTTCACATTACGTCACTGGCACTGGTGCCAAAGCTGCCCCTGGCAGTGGTAGTGTAAGGGAGGGCACTAAACCTTTGAAAGGCTGCACTTCATGGGACAAACTCTACAACTCCAGATTGATGACAGTTAGAACATTGCTTGCATGGCAAAGAACGCACGGCCAGAAAATGCCTCAGAGCGAGATCCTGGCGTTAATTCCCAGGGTTTACGCATGCTTCCAATGCAGTAACGCCGGTGGAGCAGGAGAACCTCCGAGGAAATTCCTGATCTGTTTCCCGTTTGCCTTTTTTGGCGGGATTGACAGCCATGGGGAGGAAGAGGAAAGTCTGTATTCCTCATAGACACAGGTATGAGCTCAACAGCAAAAGGAAGGAACAGGCTGATTTATTAAACTTTCTTTATTCCAGGAGTCAAAGGGGTTATTTGAACTTCAAGCGCTCGGAGAGAGCGGGATGGGTTCGGGGGCCTGATGGTACTCTATTGACATTAATCGGGTGAAAATGTGAGTTCAAAAGGAAAAAAACATTCATTTATATAGCGCCTTTCACGACCTCAGGACATCCCAAAGCGCTTTACAGCCAATATTTTGGTTGAGGGATAAATATTGGCCGATTATTTTGGAGACCTCCCCCTGCTCTTGTCCAAAATAGTACCAGGTGGTCTTTTACACCACCTGAGAGGGCAGACGGGGCCACGGTTTAAAATCCCATCTGAAAGGCAGCACCTCTGACAGTGTAGTACTCCCTCAGCACTGCATTGGGAGTGTCAGCCTGGATTATGGCCTCAAGCCTTTGGAGTGGGAATTGAACCCACAACCTTCTGACTCAGAGTCGAGAGAGTGCTGCCCATTGAGCCACAGCTGACATTACACAGGACTACAATCGCCCTCATCTTTTGTGAGTTATCATCTACAAGTAAAGACCTTTAAAGTTGCATATCGTACAACCAATAATTACTGTTAAGAAAAGAAACAAGCTCACAAAATGAACCATTGCTGCAGTACTGCCACTCCAGCATACATTGAACGCCTGAGAAACTAAACGGCCTTTGGCTTAAATCTGACCATCAAGTGATCTTTGACCTTTGCTGCACAGAACGTGCCAGTTGTGTGTCGGGTGCCAAGGGGAGCTTTCAATAATGAAACAGTCCACCTCAGGCAAGACACAATGAAAGACAGTTCATCAGGCTTACTCTAGCCAAACCCACCTACCCATTGGCTGGCCAGGAAAAATAATTAACTTGTATTTATATAGCATCTTTCACGACTACTTGATGTCTCAAAGCGCTCTAGAGTTTAGAAGAATGAGAGGTGATCTCATTGAAACATATAAAATTCTTATACAGGGCTTGACAGGGTAGATGCAGGGAGGATGTTTCCCCTGGCTGGGGAGTCTAGAACCAGGGGTCACAGTCTCAGAATAAGGGGTCGGCCATTTAGGACTGAGATGAGGAGAAACGTCTTCACTCAGAGGGTGGTGAATCTTTGGAATTCTCTACCCCATAGGGCTGTGGAGGCTCAGTCTTTGAGTATATTCAAGATAGAGATCAATAGATTTTTGGATATTAAGGGAATCAGGGGATATGGGGATAGTGCAGGAAAGTGGAGTTGAGATCGATGATCAGCCATGATCTTATTGAATGGCAGAGCAGGCTCGAGGGGCCGATTGGCCTACTCCTGCTCCTAATTCTTATGTTCTTATGTTCTTTGCAGCCAATGAAGTGCTTTTGAAGTGTAGTCACTGTTGTAATGCTGTAATGTAATGAAGCAGCACTGATTGTGGAGCAGGCAATAGCCCGGACTGTCTCACCTTAGGAGACTTGATGGAGGGTGTGTTTCAAACAAAGGTAGAGTTATCGCGGAGAGGAGGGGAACACAAGCAAAGGGGATTGCAGGAGACAAAAGAACAGTTGGACAGTGCTCCAGATGTTTAAATACAATTTGGATTTGCAATGGAAATTAATTCATTTTTTAAAATAAGTTTAGGCAAATGGACGAACAGCGCTTGTTGACACTGATACCTTTGCAGGCTTATTTTTTGGTACCATTTTGAATCATGAAGGAATTGCTTAGAGCGTTGCTTGGCCACGCATTCAATATGGAAATAGCATACCAACAGCTGTGAGAAAGGTGGCTCTCAGTCCAGCGACTAAGTGAGTGTTTCACTGACAACTTAGAATCTGACTAACGTCTGATGTCTGACTGATGATCATTATCATCATAGGCAGTCCCTCATGTCGAGGATGACTTGCTTCCACGCCAAAAAAGGATGCGTTCACAGGTGTTTCAATGAAGGACCTAATATTCTAGATCCCGAACTACATCCTGAAGGGTGGAAGATGCCTGTGCGTGGATTTTTTTAACATGTGGTAGCCATTGCACACCAGCCATCACATGGGCTTGACAGAGCTAGGTCTTGGTCCAGTGGCAAGAATTAACCAAGACGACTAGAGACCAGCTCTGTTGCACAGACCTCATCACTATAGGCAGTCCCTCGGAATCGAGGAAGACTTGCTTCCACTCTAAAAGTGAGTCCAATTCGAGAACCACAGTCCCTGCCACAGGTGGGACAGATAGTCGTTGAGGGAAGGGGTGGGTGGGACAGGTTTGCCGCACGCTCTTTCCGCTGCCTGCGCTTGATTTCTGCATGCTCTTGGCGACGAGACTCGAGGTGCTCAGCGCCCTCCCAGATGCACTTCCTCCACTTAGGGCGGTCTTTGGCCAGGGACTCCCAGGTGTCGGTGGGGATGTCGCACTTTATCAGGAAGACTTTGAGGGTGTCCTTGTAACGTTTCCTCTGCCCACATTTGGCTCGTTTGCCATGAAGGAGTTCCGAGTAGAGCACTTGCTTCGGGAGTCTCGTGTCTGATATGCGAGCAATGTGGCCTGCCCAGCAGAGTTGATCGAGTGTGGTCAGTGCTTCAATGCTGGGGATGTTGGCCTGGACGAGGACGCTAACGTTGGTGCATCTGTCCTCCCAGGGGATTTGTAGGATCTTGCGAAGACATCGTTGGTGGTATTTCTCCAGCGACTTGAGGCATCTACCTTGATGACGTCGCTCTTCGCTGCCGTCGCCCTCCTGCACCAGCTCACGCTGTAACTTGCCGTGACATGCCACCACGTTGCCCATGGCCACCGCAGCTTAAAGGGAACATCGCTGCTGGCTGTTAGCAACGGAGTTCTGTACCACTTTCAGGAGTCTCTGTGAAAGTGTGCAATAGCTGAAAGGTGGTACGCCACAATATCAGGCTAAATAAAAACGTACATTTATATAGCGCCTTTCACAACCACCGGACGTCAGAAAGCGTTTACAGCCAATGAAGTGCTTTTGGAGTGTGGTCACTGTTGCAATGTAGGAAATGTGGCAGTCAACTTGCGCACCAGCAAGCTCCCACAAACAGCACTGTGATAATGACCAGATAATCTGTTTTTTTGTTATGTTGATTGTACGCAATGTATGCAATAGTGGCACAGCAGGAATACAGAATACAACAGGCTCAGTGAGTAAGGGTTTTTTAAAAATTCGTTCCCGGGATGTGGGCATCGCAAGCAAGGCCGGCATTTATTGCCCATCCCTAATTGCCCTTGAGAAGGTGGTGGTGAGCCATTGCCCACACTCACGGCAGTCCGTGTGGCAAAGGTGCTCCCACAGTGCTGTTAGGGAGGGAGTTCCAGGATTTTGGCCCAGTGATGATGAAGGAATGGCGATATACTTCCAAGTCAGGATGGTGTGTGACTTGGAGGGGAACGTGGAGGTGGTGGTGTTCCCATGCGCCTGCTGCCCTTGTCATTCTTGGTGGTAGAGGTCGTGGGTTTGGGAGGTGCTGCCGAAGAAGCCTTGGCGAGTTGCTACAGTGCATCTTGCAGATGGTACACACTGCAGCCACGGTGCGCCGGTGGTGGAGGGAGTGAATGTTGAAGGTGGTGGATGGGGTGCTGATCAAGCGAGCTGCTTTGTTCTGGATGTTGTTGAGCTTCTTGAATGTTGTTGGAGCTGCACTCATCCAGGCAAGTGGAGAGTATTCCATCACACTCCTGACTTGTGCCTTGTAGATAGTGGAAAGGCTTTGGGGAGTCAGGAGGTGAGACACTCACCGCAGAATACCCAGCCTCTGACTCGTTCTTATGACCACAGTATTTATGTGGCTGGTCCAATTGAGTTTCTGGTCAATGGTGACCCCCAGGATGTTGATGGTGGGGGATTCAGCGATGGTAATGCCGTTGAATATCAAGGGGCGGTGGTTAGAGATGGTCATTGCCTGGCACTTGTGTGGAGTGAATGTAACTTGCCACTTATCAGCCCAAGCCTGAATGTTGCCCAGGTCTTGCTGCATGCGGGCATGGACTGCTCCATTATCTGAGAAGTTGCGAATGGAACTGAACACTGTGCAATCATCAGTGAACATCCCCACTTCTGACCTTATGATGGAGGGAAGGTCATTGATGAAGCAGCTGAAGATGTTTGGGCCTAGGACATTGCCCTGGGAACTCCTGCAGTGATGTCCTGGGGCTGGGATGATTGACATCCAACCACCACAACCATCTTCCTTTGTGCTAGGCATGACTTCAGCCAGTGGAGAGTTTCTCCCTGATTCCCATTGACTTCAGTTTTACTTGCGTTCCTTGATGCCACACTCGGTCAAAGCAGTCACTCTCACCTCATCTCTGGAATTCAGCTCTTTTGTCCATGTGTGGCGCTGTTTGATGATGGAGGCCATCTATCCGTTATCGCACAGGGTGGAGGGAGTGGAGAGAGTCAATGTGGTCTCTGAGATCCATGTAACTGGGAGCAAAAAGAAAGAAGAAAGAACTTGCATTTATATAGCACCTTACATAACCTCAGAACGTCCTAAAGCGCTTTACAGCTAATGAAGTATGTTTGAAGTGTAGTCACTGTTGTAATGTAGGAAATGCAGCAGCCAATTTATGCACAGCAAGCTCCCACAAACAGCAAAGAGATAATGACCAGATCATCTGGTTTAGTGATGTTGGTTGAGGGATAAAATGTGACTAGGACACTGGAGAGAAATCCCCTGCTCTTCTTCGAATATCGGCGTGTCCACCCGAGAGGGCAGGCTGGACCTTGGTTTAACATCTCATCCAAAAGATGACAGCTCCGACAGTGCAGCACTCCCTCAGTACTGTCCCTCCGACAGTGCGGCGCTCCCTCAGTACTGTCCCTCCGACAGTGCGGCGCTCCCTCAGTACTGTCCCTCCGACAGTGCGGCACTCCCTCAGTGCTGCCCCTCCGATAGTGCAGCGCTCCCTCAGCACTGCTCCTCCGACAGTGCAGCACTCCCTCAGTACTGCTCCTCTGACAGTGTAGTTCTCCCTCAGTACTACCTCTCCGGCAGTGCGGCACTCCCTCAGTACTGCCCCTCTGACAGTGCAGCGCTCCCTCAGTACTGCCCCTCTGACAGTGCGGCGTTCCCTCAGTACTGCCCCTCCGACAATGCAGCACTCCCTCAGTACTGCCCCTCGAACAGTGCGGCGCTCCCTCAGTACTGTCCCTCCGACAGTGCGCCGTTCCCTCAGTACTGTCCCTCTGACAGTGCGGCGCTCTCTCAGTACTGTCCCTCCGACAGTGCGCCGTTCCCTCAGTACTGCCCCTCCGACAGTGCGGCGCTCCCTCAGTACTGCCCCTCTGACAGTGCGGCGTTCCCTCAGTACTGCCCCTCCGACAATGCAGCACTCCCTCAGTACTGCCCCTCGAACAGTGCGGCGCTCCCTCAGTACTGTCCCTCCGACAGTGCGCCGTTCCCTCAGTATTGCCCCTCCGACAGTGCGGCGCTCCCTCAGTATTGCCCCTCCGACAGTGCGGTGCTCCCTCAGTACTGTCCCTCTGACAGTGCGGCACTCCCTCAGTACTGTCCCTCCGACAGTGCGCCGTTCCCTCAGTACTGCCCCTCCGACAGTGCGGCGCTCCCTCAGTACTGTCCCTCCGACAGTGCAGCACTCCCTCAGTTCTGTCCCTCCGACAGTGCGCCGTTCCCTCAGTACTGCCCCTCCGACAGTGTGGCGCTCCCTCAGTACTGTCCCGCCGACAGTGCAGCACTCCCTCAGTTCTGTCCCTCTGACAGTGCGCCGTTCCCTCAGTACTGCATTGGAGTGTCAGCTGAGATTATGGGCTCAAGCTTTCGGAGCGACACTCGATCCCACCACCTTCTGATTTGGAGGCGAGAGTGCTGCCCACTGAACCAAGGCTGGCACAATAGCCCGTGTTGGAAGTTTCAAGGCAAGTCAATCTACCTCTGTGTTAGCACTTTTTACAAAGAAGGTATGGCCACAATGTGCATGCTCAGGAAGGTTGCATGCAGAGAACATTTACTCATGTTGCAACACTCCATAGAACAGGAGGCAGAGGGCAGAAGGCAATGGGCCACTGTTAAACCATGGGCACAGGAGTGAAAAGAATCACCAGATAGGGGTCGGCCATTTAGGACTGAGATAGGGAGGCATTTCTTCACTAAGAGGGTTGTGATCCTTTGGAATTCTCTGTCCCAGAGAGTTGTGGATGCTGAGTCCCTGAATATATTCAAGGCTGAGATCGATAGATTTTTGGACTCTTGGGGAATCAAGGGATATGGGGATCGGGCGGGAAAGTGGAGTTGAGGTCGAAGATCAGCCATGATCTCATTGGGCCTGAAATCCCGGTTCCGGGTTTCCCGCGGGCACCCGCCTGAAAATAAGCAAAAAGATCCACACCTACCTCTTGCTCCCGTGTCCTCTAGTGATCCCGTTCGGAGGCCTTCTCTTCCCGTGCTACGCAGTGAGTCCATGTCTTGGCGATTCGGAGGGAGAGGCTAGAGTCAGGTGGCACTGGACAGCCAATGATGGTACAGTATTCTCATTGATAATAATGGGAACACTGTAAGTACGAACTCCATTATTATGTGTGTATGAGAGTGTGTGTGTGTGTGTATTTGCGACTGTGTCTGTGTGTGTGTGTATATCTGTGTGAGTGTATGTGAGTATGTGTGTGTGTGAGTGTGTGAGTGTGTGTGTGTGTTTGAGTGTGTGTGTGTGTGTGTGTGTGTGTGTGTGTCTGTGTGTGTGTGTGTGTGTGTGTGTGTGCGACTGTGTATGTCTGTGTGAGTGTGTGTGAGTATGTGTGTGCGTGTGTGTGAGTGTCTGTATGAGTGAGTGTGTCTGTGTGTGTGTGTGAGAGTGTGTGTGTATGTGTCTGTGTGTGAGAGTGTGTGCGTGTGTGTGTGTGTGTGTGTGAGTGTGTGTGTGTGTGAGTATGTGTGTGTGTGTGTCTGTATGTGTGAGTATGTCTGTGTGTGTGTGAGAGTGTGTGTGTGTCTGTGTGTGTGACAATGTGTGTATGTGTGTGTGTGTGAGCGTGTGTGTGTGTGTGAGAGTGTGTGAGTGTGTGTGTGTGAGAGAGTGTGTGCGTGTGAGTGTGAGTGTGTGTGTGTGTGAGTGTGTGTGTGTGTGTGTGTGAGTGTGTGTGTGTGTGTGTGTGTGTGTGAGTGTGAGAGTGTGTGTGTGTGTGAGAGAGTGTGTGTGTGAGCGTGTGTGTGTGTGAAAGAGTGTGTGTGTGTGTGAGTGTGTGTGTGTGAGAGTGTGTGTGTGAGTGTGTGAGTGTGTGTGTGTGCTTGTCTATTTATGGAGGGTGCATCTTCCACCTTACAGAAACTTGAGGTCATCCAAAACTCTGCCATCCATGCTCTAAATTGCACCAAGTCCCATTCACCCATCACCCCTGTGCTCACTGACTTACATTGGCTCACGGTCCGGCAACGCCTTAACCTTAAAATTCTCATCCCTGTTTTCAAATTCCTCCAAGGCATCTCCCCTCCCTATCTCTATAACCTCCTCCAATTCTATTTTAATCGCTCCACCATTGGTGGCCGTGCCTTCTGTTACCTGGGCCCCAAGCTCTGGAATTCCCTCTGTTATGTCTCAAATAAAGAGCAATGTGACTCAGTGCTGTAGACTTGAGTAAGTGTGACCGTAGTCTATTTATTCTGACTCCAGAGTGCCGGCACAGCATGGGAGACCTGCTTATATACAGTACTCCCAAGGGATGCTGGGATCCCTTGGGACTCCAACAGATGCGCCCTCTGGTGGCGGTAGAATGCTGGTTACATAGTGTTGCATACATAACATCACTCCCCCCAAAGTCAATAGTACACTTATTTACAGGGTGAGACGATCTGGGGCTTTCCGCTCCCTAGTCGATTGTCTCGGTACAAACACTGGTGCAGGTGAGTTGGTTGGGCTTTCGCTGGGCTGCTGCGCAGCTGGCTTTGCTGGTGATGCCGGTTGCCATTTGTGTGTGTATTGGAGGGTCGAAGTTGGTGGTGTCCTCTTCAGGTTGCTCGTGGCTTTCTGTGAATCGCAGTTTGGTTTGGTCCAAATGCTTTCTGCAAGTTAGTCCATTTGCAAGTTTGACCTCAAACACCCTACTCCCTTCTTTGGCTACGACAGTGCCAGCAAGCCATTTGGGACCATGTCCATAGTTGAGTACAAATACAGGGTCATTGACTTCAATATCGCGTGACAAATTTGCGCGATCATGGTACATGCTTTGTTGATGCCACCTGCCCTTGACATGATCATGGAGATCAGGGTAGATTAGAGAGAGCCTTGTTTTGAGTGCCCTTTTCATGAGCAGTTCGCCAGGGGGTAGCTGAGTGGGACTCGGGACAGGCGGGTCTGCAGGGAGCCTTCCGACACGCGTTTCAAGCTTTGCTTGATGGTTTGAACTGCCCGTTCTGCCTGGCCATTAGATGCGGGCTTGAACGGGGCAGATGTGACGTGCTTGATCCCATTGTGGGTCATGAACTCCTTGAATTCAGTGCTGGTGAAGCACAGCCCATTGTCGCTGACAAGGACATCAGGCAGGCCGTGCATGGCAAACATGGCTCGTAGACTTTCGATGCTGGCAGTGGACATGCTTACAGACATTATTACACATTCAATCCATTTTGAATAAGCATCCACAACAACCAAAAGCATTTTGCCTAGAAACGGGCCAGCGAAGTCAACGTGGATCCTAGACCATGGTTTGGAGGGCCATGACCACAAACTTAGCAGTGCCTCCCTGGGTGCATTGCTCAGTTGACAGCAAGTGTTGTATTGGCGCACGCAAGACTCCAAATCTGAGTTGATACCGGGCCACCACACATGGGATCTGGCTATAGCTTTCATCATTACTGGGTGGGCACTGTGTAGGTCACGTATGAATGTTTCCCTGCCTTTCTTAGACAAAACCATGCGATTACCCCACAAAAGACAGTCTGCCTGTATGGACATTTCATCTTTGTGCCGCTGGAATAGTTTGATCTCTTCATGCATCTCCGCTGGGACACTGGAGCAGCTCCCATGGAGGACACAGTTTTTTAGTAGGGACAGTAAAGGTCCAGATCTGGCAGGCCGTAACGGGTGACTTTTCGTTTTCAAATGCATCCATCACCAAGAGCAAGTCTGCAGGCTGTGCCATTTCCACCCCGGTGGTGGGCAATGGTAGCTGACTGAGAGCATCAGCGCAGTTCTCTGTGCCTGGCCTGTGGCGAATTACATAGTAATATGCAGACAGCGTGAGGGTCCATCTTTGGATGCGAGCAGAGGCATTGGTATTAATACCTTTGCTCTCTGAGAATAGTGATATGAGCGGCTTCTGGTCAGTTTCTAACTCGAACTTAAGCCCAAACAGATACTAATGCATTTTTTCACCCTGTAAACGCGAAACAAGAGCTTCTTTTTCAATCATGCTGTAGGCCCTTTCGGCCTTGGACAAACTCCTGGACGCATAATGTTCCCGATTTGTTTGCTTGTTGTAACACACACCCAACCCCGTACGAAGACACATCACAAGCTCGCACTAAAGGGTTACATGGATCATACAGAACAAGCAGTTTGTTGGAACATAACAGATTTCTGGCTTTCTCAAAAGCAGTCTCTTGAGATTTCCCCCACACCCAGTCATCTCCCTTGCGTAGCAACACATGTAGAGGTTCTAGCAAGGTGCTTAACCCGGTAGGAAATTACCAAAATAATTGAGTAGCCCCAGGAACGACCGCAGCTCCGTCACGTTCTGTGGTCTCGGCACATTCTTGATGGCCTCCGTCTTGGCGTCGGTGGGTCTGATGCCGTCTGCCGCGATTCTTCTCCCTAAGAACTCGACCTCTGGCGCCAGGAAAACACACTTCGAGCATTTCAACTTGAGTCCCACACAATCTAGCTGACTTAGAACCTCTTCCAGGTTCTGCAAGTGTTCGATGGTGTCCCAACCTGTGATCAATATGTCATCCTGTTAAACCATGGTGCACTGAACCGACTTTAGCAGACTTCATGTTACTTTGAAAAATAGCCGCAGCCGATCGAATCCCAAACGGGCATCTATTGTCGATGAACAGACCTTTGTATGTGTTGATGCAGGTGAGGCCTTTTGAAGATTCCGCCAGCTCCTGCGATATGTAGGCCGAGGTCAGGTCCAACTTGGTGAACGCCTTCGCTCCTGCCAGTGTCGCAAATAGGTCGTCTGCCTTGGGTAGTGGGTACTGGTCTTGCAGCGGAAAACGGTTAATCGTTACAAATTCTGACCATGCCATCGCCCTTGAGAACTGGAACAATCAGATTGGCCCACTCGTTGAATCCAACCGGTACAATGATGCCCCCTCGTTGCAGCCTGTCCAGCCCGATCTCCACTTTCTCTCGCATCATGTATGGCACCGTACGTGCCTTGTCGTGGATGGGTCGTATTGCGGGAACCAAGTGGATCTGCACCTTCGCCCCAGAGAAATTTCCGATGCCTGGCTCAAACAACGACGGGAACTTGCTCAGAACCTGGGCACATGAGGCGTCATCAACAGACGAAAGTGCTCCGATGTCGTCCCAGTTCCAGTGGATTTTTCCCAGCCAGCTTCTGCCGAACAGTGTGGGGCCATCTTCTGGTACAATCCATAGTGGTAGTTCGTGCTCTGCTCCATCATAGGAGACTTTTATTGCTGCACTGCCAATTACAGGGATCAGCTCTTTAATGTAAGTCCTCAGCTTGGTATGAATAGGGCTCAGCTTGGGCCTTTGTGCCTTGTTGCACCACAGCCTCTCGAAGGCCTTTTTGCTCATGATAGACTGACTCGCATCTGTGTCCAATTCCATTGATACTGGAATTCCGTTCAGTTCAACTTTTAACATGATCGGTGGACATTTCGTGGTGAAGGTATGTACCCCGCACACTTCTGCCTCCTCAGTTCGAGTCTCTAGTTCAGTTTGATCTGCCATGGATCGGTCTTCCTCTGCAATGTGGTGGTTTGCAGGGTTTGCAGCTCATCTGCACATTTGCTGGAGGTGTCCCATTGTTCCACACCCTTTGCACACAGTGTTTGAAGTGGCATTAATGGGCTCGATGATCACCTCCGCAGCACCAACAAGGTGTTAACTGCCTCGCATTAACGATTGATGGTAGACTCTGCGTCATTTGAGGTCGTGCAGCTGCAGGCATGTACGTTCTGCCATATGCATTCCTGCCTGACAACGACGTTACTTTGTGTACAGTACTTGCCGATGCATCTTTGTGCTGCGAAATTTGTTTGGTGTTATCGTTGGTGGACATAAATGCCTGGGCTATTGTTATGGCTTTGCTCAAGTTCGGTGTGTCAACAGTCAATAGTTTGCGAAGGATAACCTCATGGCCAATGCCAAGCACAAAAAAGTCTTTAGCATTTGCTCCAGGAATCCACCGAATTCGCAATGTCCTACAAGGCACCTTAGTTCAGCGACATAGCTTGTCACTTGCTGGCCTTCAGACCGTTGACATGTATAAAATAGATACCTTGCCATCAGAACGCTCTCCTTCGGATTTAGGTGCTCCCGGACCAGCGTAAACAGTTCTTCATACGATTTTGTTGTTGGTTTCACCGGAGCAAGAAGATTCTTCATGAGGCCATAGGTTCTTGCCCCGCAGACGGTGAGGAGGATTGCCCTTCATTTGGCAGCGTTCTCATTCCCTTCCAGCTCGTTGGCCACGAAGTATTGGTCGAGTCACTCCACAAAGGCTTCCCAATCATCACCTTCTGAGAATTTCTCCAGGATACCAAAAGTTCTCTGCATTTTCGCGTGATGGTTCGTTATCTATTACTCGTCGCCAGTTGTTATGTCTCAAATAAAGCAATGTGACTGAGTACTGTAGACTTGAGTAAGTGTGACCTTAGTCTCTTTATTCTGACTCCAGAGTGCTGGCACAGCATGGGAGGCCTGCTTATATACAGTGCTCCCAAGGGATGCTGGGATCCCGTGGGACTCCAACAGATGCGCCCTCTGGTGGCGGTAGAATGCTGGTTTCAAGGTGTTGCATACATAACGCCCTCCATAAAACTCTCTGCCTCTCTACCTCTCTTTCCTCCTTTAATACGCTCATTAAGACCTACCTCTTTGACCAAGCTTTTGTCATCTGCCCTAATTTCTCCTTATGTGGCGCGGTGAGATATATTGTTTGATGAAGCATGTTGGGACATTTTACAACGCTATATAAATGCAATGTGCTGTTGTTGTGTGTGTCTGTGTGTATCTGGTGATGCCTTTGTGTATTCAAGGTCAAACAAATAGTGGGGCGAACCCTGAGCCAAGGTTGTCAGAGTCTGTTTAGTGAGTAGTTTATTGATTTCTAATTATTGTACTTTGCCAAAGAAAACACAAAACAATTTGTACTACTGATGTAAGATTTTAACATGAATTATTTTCTATTGTAGTGTATTCATAATTTCACTGCTCAGGAGTATGCATCACTGCACGGAAATAATAATCCCAACCAGATGGTTACAGATGGTCAAATCCTGGGAGCACCAACAAGATTGATGCAAATGGCACTTGCAATCTGGACCTTGGCCAATCAGCTATCTTTGATTCTAATGCCGAGTGACCCTTATAATGTGACGATATTAAGATAATTTAATGTTGACTATGGCTTGAGAATATAGAGCTTCTTTTAAGTGGCTCCCCTGACAAAGCAGCCCGTTTGATCAGCACCCCATCCACCACCTTCAACATTCACTCCCTCCACCACCGGCGCACCGTGGCTGCAGTGTGTACCATCTACAAGATGCACTGCAGCAACTCGCCAAGGCTTCTTCGGCAGCACCTCCCAAACCTGCGACCTCTACCACCCAGGGCAGCAGGTGCATGGGAACACCACCACTTCCAAGTTCCCCTTCAAGTCACACATCATCCTGACTTGGAGGAGAATCGCTGTTCCTTCATCGTCGCTGATTCACAATCCTGGAACTCCCTCCCTAACAGCACTGTGGGAGCACCTTCACCATACGGACTGCAGCGGTTCAAGAAAGCGGCTCACCACCACCTTCTCAAGGGCAATTAGTGATGGGCAATAAATGCCGGCCTTGCCAGCGACGCCCACATCCCGCGAATTAATTTTTAAAGAATGTGGCGTTTGACCAGACTGCAGATTGCAACCCTGGGCACCGACGCTTATGTACCCAGTTCACTGCTGGAGCATCAGGCGCAAAGAAACATGGCATTTTTGAAGCCGTCCTCATCATCAGCATGAACCTTATTAATACTCCAAACTGTCTTTAAAGAGGAACATAGGAATTGCTGGACGAAAAAAGACCAAGGTCCATCTGATTCGCCTTCTACCATCCTGGTCCATGGTACGACGATAATGAGGTGTTGACTAACCATAGCAATTAATCTCTATCAATTAGTCTACAATGGAGCCGGACATGACACAAGGAAAATGCAGTGGGACCCATAGACGTTAAATTGCGCCGCATAGTGTCCATCTTTCAGGTGCTTCTCGGCCTCCTCAGGCCCCAAACTGGTGGGCAGGAAGTATGCACACACTTCTGGCTGGATGTGCACCGCAGCCATATTGGGTAAGGGCAAACAAGGAACACCCTTTACCCACACATGGAGCAGCCCAAATAAGGGGCCTAATGCCTGCTTCAGATCCCCTAGTTTGCTCTGAGACAGCCAGCCCCATCGCACTCAGGGAAACAAACCCTAAGATCGCCTAAATAAATAAATGTACTTATTAAAATCATCATCCCAATCGCTGCTGCTCCCGGTCCCAAAATCCAAATTTCTCAATTCTTGACCCCTCCTCCAAGGCTCCGGTCCCAAGTTGATGGCACTGAAGGGAGTCAAGGGTTACGGGGAACTGCCAGGGAAGTGGAGTTGAGGCCAAGATCAGATCGGCTATGGTCTCATTGAATGGCAGAGCAGGCTCGAGGAGCCGAATGGCCGACTCCTGCTCCTGTTTCTTATGTCCTTATGTTTATGATCCAGAGCTTAAATACTGACCTGTGTGCTGCAGTGCTTTCTCCCTAGTGCTGGACCAAGAAGAGCAGGAGTTGTCCTCTGGGCCCATAGGGAAGGCCTAGACCTCCCCTGCCCCAGAGCCCCCTCACCTGTTCCCAAACACAACACCTTTGCAAGCTGCTCCCAGAACCCAATACCGCCAAGTAGCTTTTTAAAACTGTTCGGTCGCCCGTGGCCCGGCAGGAGAGAAACTCTCTGGCAGTTAAATCTAAGTCATGTCATGAATTGTGGTTAGAATTAATTACGTGCTACCTGATCTATTTAGACAGGAACTGTTTACCCAGATGCAGCAATCGCCTAGCTGTCAAAGGTTATTGAGATAAATACAAATTCAGATGATCAAATAGTTCATGGAATACCATGGCACCTGTCCTTTGGGATCATAAGATTGTCACTGTGGCACCATTATATCACAAAACATCGTCAGCCTCCAGTGCAGAACATGGCCCGATGCCAGACATTGTCAGATCATGCATGAGGACGGTCGTTACTTCATTCACTTGAGGAGCAAGTGACTGCCCTTGACTTCAAGGCAGCGTTTGATCGCGTGTAACAGCATGGAGCCCGAGTAAAACTGAAGTCAATGGGGATCGGGGGGGAAACCCTCCACTGGCTGGAGTCACAGCTAGCACAAAGGAAGATGGCTGTGGTGGTTGGAAGCCAATTATTTCAACCCCAGGACATCGCTGCAGGAGTTCCTCAGGGCAAAAATATTTTTAAAAGTAGAAATCAAGGAATTGACAGCGATCCTGAAACTTACAGGCAATTAAACTGCCCCGAATGATCTCAGCAGGTTTCTTTAGGATTAAATATGGAGCTGTGACTCTCTGGGGCATGCTGGGAGTTCAGGAAGCTACACGTTGCCAACCCATGAATTTGCATTCAAGAGGGGCACAATGGAATTGATACCTTATAGTTACCCGGATTTGCATATTTTGAGGGTGTAGCCTGATTGACATTGGTTAGGTTAGCAGCTAAACATTGAAATCATGCTCCAGTTTCTCAAATTACCCGTGGGAGGGAGGGAGGGACAGAGAGAGAGAGAGAGAGAGAGAGAGAGAGACAGAAAGAACAGCGTTGCATTTGTATATAGTACTACCTTTCACAGCCAATTTGCTCACAAACAGCAATTAAATATATGACCACATAATCTGCTTTAGTGATGTTGGTTGAGGGACAATGGAAACGTTACAAGGACACCCTCAAAGCCTCCCTGATAAAGTGCGACATCCCCACTGACACCTGGGAGTCCCTGGCCAAAGACTCCCCTAAGTGGAGGAAGTGCATCTGGGAAGGCGCTGAGCACCTCGAGAAACCAAGCGCAGGCAGCGGAAGGAGCATGCGACAAACCAGTCCCACCTACCCTTTCCCTCAACGACTATCTGTCCCACCTGTGACAGGGACTGTGGTTCTCGTATTGGACTGTTCAGCCACCTAAGGACTCACTTTAAGAGTGGAAGCAAGTCTTCCTCGATTCCGAGGGACTGCCTATGATGATGATGATGACATATTGGCCAGGGCACCGGGGTGAACTCCATTGCTCTTCTTCAAATAGTGCTGTGGGATCTTTTGCATCTACCTAAGAGGGCAGATGAGACCTCAATTTAACGTTTAATCCGAAAGACGGTATTTCCAACAGTGCAGCACTCCCTCAGTACTGCACTGAAGTCCTAGATTATGTGCTCAAGGACTCAATTCCCACAACGGTCTGACTCAGAGGCGAGAATGCTACCACTGAGACAAGGGAGGCCCACTTTTTAATGTTTAAAAGAATCAAATGCCCTGTTCTAACTTTTCTCTGGCCGCAAATAGCTCGCGTTAAGATAGGGATGGGCGGTGGGAGTTCATTTCCAAGCTGGCCGAGGAGGAGAGTTCTTTTGCAACAGATGACAATCTGCCATAGCAGGGCGTAAAACTCGACGTGGCTGAGGGGATTTGGAAAGAACACAGAACCAGTCCAGAAAACTTTATATCCAGGGAAAGTCTCTGGTGCTGCTTCCAGCCGACATCCCCACAACACGCTGAAAATACAGACTTTTGTTCCAGTTAGGATTCCCTGGTTGTCAACAAAAAGTTATTTATAACGCTGAGCGGTAATGCATTTCCTTCCCTCTGGCTGTGTGAGTTCCCTGCTCGTTTCCACTGAGCTCAGAGGCTCTGTCAACATGAGCAGCTACAGGGATTCCCTTCACATCGGCTTTATACTGCCAATAATCAGCGGGCCGCATGGCTGACGGGAAGAGCACCTCGTAAAAATGTTAACCGGATCGGGGCCGGATCTGTTGAGTAAAGCCCCTCAGTCGATGTGCGTACATAATTTATGGGCCTGCTTTGTATAACTGTGCCACAATTGCCTTTGTGACAAGTGGTATGAAATGATCTCACCTTCAAGCCCATCTGTCAGCTGTCCAGCCGTACCAACAAATAACAAAAGTAAAAAAGAATATCAGGTGACATTCCTCAGAGCCAAACCTTCCCGAACACTCAAGGCTCGGCCTAGTCTGTAAATCCACACCCTGACATGAGTTATTTTTGCCCCAGTTGTGTTGTTTTTTAAAAAAAAATAGACATTTGCTCAGAATTTAATTTTCACTGACTGAGGGCCATCGTCTGTCTCGGGATAAATGTCAGCTGTTTTTAAACGGGCCTTGTTTCCAGGTCCTGAAGTAGCCTCAGTTTTGTTCCAACGCTTTTGAGTCAGAGCCATGATAATTTCCATTGTCTTCCCACCTTTTCCTTCCCACAGCCAATAACTCGCAGTGACCTCAGCCGTGGGCTTTGCAGGAAAGGAACTTCTCATCCCTGCATCGTTCCCTGAACTAGGCAAGAGGTAGACAATTGGGCTCCAGAGGTCAGTAGGAATTCCGCACCAGTGACCTCTGCTCCTGACCCCAGCAACATACCTACAGGCAGTCGGAGATGGCCTGATGGAGGACAGGATAGGAAGGGCTGCTGGGGGAGCCAACTGAATGCCAGCCTGAGAAGTGCTAGAAAAACCGATGGACCAGCCCCCTTTACAGAGGAGCCAATCTGTTGAGACAATGGGACTGTGTCTCAGGCCTTCTGTATCTGGGCCCACGCTAGGCCGAAAGGTCTCCTTCTGTGCTCTGTGATTTTACGATTCAATGTTTCTAGTCGTACCCTCAGTGTGCCCATCATCCTGTATACCGACAGGTGCACAGTGCCTCCACCGGCCAGAGTGCTAACCACGAGAGTGCTGCCGAGAACACCCAGGGGCCGATTTTCAACAAGGCCTCCGCCCGCCCAAGTGCCGCCCAAAGTGCCGCCGATGGCCGCCGAGGTACCGGACAGCGGTCCAGCCCCGTTCTGCCGCTGAGTCCCGCCACCTCCCGTAGGAATCTGGGAGCTCGGGAGGCAGGAGCTCAGTTGCGTCACTCGGCCGTCTGCTGACGCCAGTGGGCGGTTCCCGGCAGCTCTCCCCTCCTGCCCGCTCCAGGCCACCCCCAACGTGGCACTGGGCGGGTCTGTAGGAGGAATGTCGTTAGCAGCGGGCGGCAGTGGGTGGTGAGGTGATGAAAATTGGCCCCCCCCGGAGACTGCAGATCTGGTCCCGGTGAAATCACCCTTTCTGTAGAAAGGGACCGATTGTCCCCCAGTCGGCACCTCGGGCCTGTTGGCTTTGGCAGCGCCATGCTTTTCGGGCCCCTCTCCACCCCCCCCCCCGCCCCTCCACACCTAACTCATGGGCACGGATCACAGCATGAGGGATTGCCCAGAATGTGCAAGCACACCCAGGAAACCCAATGGTCTCAGGCCCTTCACTCTCGGGAGAATTGGACGTCACTCTCCACAGTATTGGAGAAAGAGCTGAGGTTATCGAGGCTTGTTCTATCTAACCTTCTGCAGGAAGAAACCCATTCCTCACTCTCTCTCCATTCCCTCCATGTGTGTGCTCTGTCGGGCCTGAACCCCATAATATGAGAACCTCCATTCACCCCACAGTACATTGAAGCGTGCCCTGGGAAATAACACTTCTAGTTAGAGTTATGGTGCACAATTGATTATAATTTCATTTCAACTTATTTTGTATAATATGATTTGTGATGATTTTTTTTAATGACTAGAATTTGGGGACATTCCTTTAATATTAGTACAATATAAATATAAATATTTAGTATCCAATGCTGAGCTATTAGGAACCATAGAACATGAACATAAAAATAACATACATTTCCTTAGTTACTTCCTGTTAACGGAGGTTAGTGTAGCTATGAACGCTGCGATCTTTGGCTGCCTCTTTGCCAAAGCACCTGCTCTATCCTACTCTACCTCTGTACCGATGCCCTGCTTTGTCTTTGTTCTGCTCTGCCTCTGTCTTCCAACCTTCTTTTGTGCTTCATACCAACCTACCCTGTCCATATTGTGTTAGATCCTGCCTTGCAAATGTGGCTTCCTCCTGTCCTTATACCACCCTCCCCTCCCTACCGTACCCTCCCCTCCCCTACCGTCCCCCTTTCCTCCCCTCCCCTACCCTCCCCTCCTCTACCCTCCCCTCCCCTCCCCTCCCCTACCCTCCCCTCCTCTACCCTCCCCTCCCCTACCCTACTCTCCCCTACCCTCCACTACCCTCCCCTACCCCCTCCCATCCCCTCCCCTTCCCTCCCCTCCCCTACCCTCCCTCCCCTACCCTGGTCTCCCCTACCCTACCCTACTCTACTCTAGACTTATCCTTAGTCTATGACCCTTGGGTCTAGACTCCCCAGCCAGAGGAAACACCCTCCCTGCATCTACCCTGTCAATCCCTGTAAGAATGAGATCACCTCTCATTCTTCTAAACTCAATCTCTCCTCTTAGGACAATTCCCCCATCCCAGGAGTCAGTCTGGTGAACCTTTGTTGCACCCCCTCAATGGCAAGTATATCCTTCCTTAGGTAAGGAGACCAAAACTGTACACAATACTCCAGGTGTGGTCTCACCAGGGCCCTATATAATTGCAGTAAAACGTCTTTACTCTTATACTCAAATCCTCCTGTAATAAAGGCCAACATACCATTTGCTTTCTCAATTGTTTGCTGTATTCTTCTGCTAAATTAAGGCTACAAGGTGCAGTTTCTCTGAATGCTTGAAACTGATGCTCAGTTGCAGCTTTCTCGAGTTGTGTTTGAAGCCACAGAGACTAATTGTTCAGTCAATGGAGGCTCGGGCCAGTCAGAGTTGAATTGTTGCTTGTGTCTACTAAAATGTTTGAAAGGGCTTGTCAGTTTCAGGTGGCGGGTCAGCATAACCCAGCATTAAGCCAGTGGGTGGTTTCATTTCATTTTCTAAAGGTTGCATTGCATCTGTCTGAACTCTGAGTGTTCCAGGTGTCTTGTTTTTATACAATATGGCATCTATGGTGGAGTCCTGCAGCGTGTGATACAGGGAGTCGAAGGAATAAAGACAAGAAAATGCTATTCGACCAAAGGAAACTCATCTGTCTACTCCCCCTGCAACCCCCTCCCCCCTCCCTCCGCTGGGCCTGGCAGATTATCTCTCACTCTTTGAATAAAGAAGCTCTTCCTGAAATGGATTTTAAGTTTAGACTGTCAGCTGTGGCTCAGTGGGTAGCACTCTCGCCTTTGTATAAGAAGGTTGTGGGTTCACTCCAGGGACTTGAGTGCAAACAAAATCTAGGCTGACACTCCAGGGCAGTGCTGAGGGAGTGCTGCTCTGTTGGAGGTGCCGTCTTTCAGATGAGACGTTAAACCGAGGCCCCGTCTGCTCTCTCAGGTGGATGCAAAAGATCCCATGGCATTATTTCGAAGAAGAGCAGGGGAGTTATCCCCGGTGACCTGGCCAATATTTATCTCTCAATCAACATAACAAAAACAGATTATCTAGTCATCATAGAAAGAATCATCGAAAAGTTACGACACTGAAGACGGATATTCGGCCCACCAATGTCAGTGTTCTCGTTCAGGCCAACATCCCCAGCATCGAAGCACTGACCATGCTTGACCAGCTCTGTTGGGCGGGCCACATCGTCCGCATGCCTGACACGAGACTCCCAAAGCAAGCGCTCTACTCGGAACTCCTACACGGCAAGCGAGCCAAAGGTGGGCAGAGGAAATGTTTCAAGGACACCTTCAATGCCTCCCTGATAAAGTGCAACATCCTCACCGGCATCTGAGAGTCCCTGGCCCAAAGACCGTCCAAAGTGGAGGAAGAGCATCCGGGAGGGCGCTAAGCACCTCGAGTCTCATCGTCGAGAGCATGCAGAAATCTAGCGCAGGCAGCGGAAAGAGCGTGCGGCAAACCAGTCCCACCCACCCTTTCCTTCAACCACTGTCTGTCCCACCTGTGACAGAGACTGTGGCTCTTGTATTGGACTGTTCAGCCACCAAAGGACTCATGTTAAGAGTGGAAGCAAGTCTTCCTCGATTCCGAGGGACTTCCTATGATGATGATGATGGTCATGAAAGGCACTATATAAATGCAAGTTCTCCACCTCTCTCTCCTGCTTTAATACCCTCCTTAACATCTACCCCTTTGACCAAGCGTCTAGTGACCCCCTCCTCATGTCTCCCTCTGTGGCTCGGTGTCAGCGTTTGTCTGATAATGCTCCTTGAGATGTTTTGCATCACTGAAGGCGCTATATGAATGCAAGTTGTCATTGGAGCAGTGACCTGTGACGCACTCCATTCTGTGAGATCTGCTCATGGATTTCAAACTTTTGCGGATCAGAGAACATACTGCTGCCCCTGCTTATCTCCAAAGATGGTTAGCCCGTTAATTCCTGATTCTTGTCTTGTTGCTATGCCTCTCACTGAACCACAAGATCCGAGGCGATAATTAAATGCTATTGTTTTTTAAAAAAGTCCAAACTGTAATCGAGCTTAAGATTGAATTTAGGGAACAGTATCGTTTGGGAGTATTTGAGCCCTTTCCTTCTGATATATGAGGATGCTTTGTGCACTTTATTGGACTGTGTTCTGCCCACCACACAGCACAATAGGCATTACTTCATATATCAAAAATGATTTAGTCTGACTACAGAGGGACATTAATACATTTGGTTGCTGGTGCAAATGTGTTGCTATGGCAATTTCTTAACTGAAATAAATAGCAATGACTAGACTCGTTTACAGGAAATCTAGCCTCCAAAGAACCTTTGATGCTGGATCAATCGTTAATTTTAAATCTGAGTTGGGAGATTTTTGCTAGCCAGAGTTACTAGGGGTTATGAGGCAAAGGAGGGTACATGGAGTTAGGTCGCCGATCAGCCAGGGAATGGTGGAACAGGCTCAAGGCCTACTCCTGCTCCTATGACATCTGTTACTGAGAACATTTCAGTATGGCTGAGTTTCTTATAACTGCAACAAGAAAATCATAAAGAAAGAGAGAAAGACTTGCATTTATATAGCGCCTTTCATGACCAGAGGACGTCTCAAAGCGCTTTACAGCCAATGAAGTACTTTTCGAGTGTGGTCACTGTTGTAATGTAGGAAATGCGGCAGCCAAATTGCGCACAGCAAGCTCCCACAAACAGCAATGTGATAATGACCAGATAATCTATTTTTCTAATGTTGATTGAGGTATAAATATTGGCCAGGACACCAGGGATAACTCCCCTGCTCTCCTTCGAAATAGTGCCACGGGATCTTTTCCATCCACCTGAGAGCAGACGGGGCCTCGGCTCATCCGAAAGACGGCCCCTCTGGCACTGCACTGGAGTGTCAGCCGGTGACTTTGGTGATACAGGCACCGGCATTGCCATGTTGGTCATTTCTCTGGGAGGCACCGGTCAGCTTCACAGGCACATTGAGAGTAAACAGAGGCACTTTGGTCTAGAGAGTCCTCTCGTGCAGTGGCCTAAAACGGCGGCATTGGATTGGCTGGCCCCTATACGCAGCGCTTGGTGTTCAGTGGGATTGACTGCGATGGAATTGAATGTCAGACGCTGCGTACAACTGGCGGCCAGTCCGATACCGCCCGTGTAGCGCTCACGCTCGATAGGGATTTCTAGCCCTGTGTGTCCTATTCATAATCACATTTCTTTTAAAGAAAGAATTGAATACACATTTTCTACTTTCTCTTTTCTAGCGGGCATTATGTCTGAGATCGACTGCTGTTAATGGGCCTCTGCCAAGGTGGGGAAGTACTTAGCGGCAGTGATAAAGTTTTTGGGCTCCTGGTTCTGCAATCTTGGCGGCATTCCCTACGGACTCGGTTGTGGTCAGCGGTGATTGTTTTTAAAACCTGCTTACGGATGAACATTCCACAATCCCGCACACCTTGGGAAGCCTTTGTCTGCAGGGAACGTGGACTGTGGATTGGGCGTGGCAGTCTCATAACCCCGTCAAATCTCATTCACCCTGTGCTCGCTGACCTATGTTGGCTCCTGGTCTGGCAACACCTCGGTTTAGAAATTCTAATCCTTCTGTTCAAATCCCTCCATGACCTCACTATCTTGGTCACCTCTTCCAGCCCTACAACCCTCCAAAACTCTGCAGTTCTTCAATTCTGGCCTCTTGTGCATCCCAATTCCCTTTGCTCCACCATTGGCGGCCGTGCCTTCAGTTGCCCGGGCCCTGAGCTCCGGAATTCCCTCCTTAAACATCTCCGCCTCTCTACCTCTCCTTTAAGTTGCTCTTTAAAACCTGCCTCTTTGACCTTTGCTTTTTAGTCACCTGCCCAAACATCTCTTTACGTGGCACGATGTCAAATTTTGTCAGATTACACTCCCGTGATAAGCCTTGGGACGTTTTACTATGTTAAAGATGCTGTATAAATGCAATAAACGCTTCAAGGACGCCCTCAAAGCCTCCTTGAAAAGATGTAACAACCCCACTGACTCTTGGGAATCCTTGGCCCAAGACCGCTCAAAATGGAGGAGAATCATCCGAGAACGTGCCGAACACTTTGAGTCTTTTCGTCGGGAGCACACGTGGAAGCCAAGTACAAACAGTGGAAGGAGCCTACGACAATACAAGCATTCCACCCACCCGTCCCTCCAACCACCGTCTGCCCCACCTGTGACAGAGGCTGTAGATCCCGCATTGGTCTCATCAGCCACCTTAGAACTCATTAGTGTGGAAGCAAGTTATCCTCAACTCTGGGGGACGGCCTAAGAAGATGAAGATCAATGCAAGTTATTTCTGTTGCCTGTGATCCGGCTCCCTTTGGGCCAGGGCTCCCCACTGGTAGGATGTGATGCTGGGATTAACCTTCTGATTGTGCAGCCGGTGCGGACCCTGAGATTGACGGGAACAACCCACAGACAGGGGCTGTCATGTTAGCTTCGAACAAGGCCAAAGACACCGCTGGTTTTGAGGATGGATGAGGCGGGCCCGCTAGACGCAGGAGGGAGCCTCATGTATAAATACTAATGGGTGATCCTGTGGTCATCAGTCGGACCCCCATGGCATTGTCACACCACCCTGTGCAGAGTGGCCCATTGTGACCAAGCCGCGCGGTGACACCTGGTGTGAAGGCAGTGAGGCCCTTCGAGGGTTTACAAGAAAGGTCTGGGCTTCTGCATTCACGGACCCCTCCCACTGCCACACCTGTGAGACCCTGCCGACCACGCACCCCCCCCCCCACCCCCATCACACCGCTCAGTTTAACTGCGTGATGGCGAGCTTTGCCACAGTTTCGATAGGCAGTGGGCGGCCCGAACCTCCTCACCCACCCGCCCGCCACCGGCCCTGCACCAGCTTTGGGCATGTGTGTGATCCAGTATGGGTGGATGGGGCCTGGGAGCGCAACAAATCCAGGCCTGAACTTGATGCCAGGGGGCTGCGTGTCACACTCACCCAACATGCCACCAACCACCCCACCCCACCCCCCTTCGCCTGCCTGCCTGATATCTGCCACTTTGGGAGCCAATGGGCATCTCAGTATCAGGAAACTAAAAGTGCCAAGATGTCTCCCCCAATAACCCAGTGAGCCGCTGAGAGAGGGGCTGCATCCCACAGACCCAGACAGGACCAATTCCCAGCCCTGGTACCCTTCACTCGGTTGGCTGGGGTGACAATCATGATCATCATAGGCAGTCCCTCGGAATCGAGGAAGATTTGCTTCCACTCTTAAAATGAGTACTTAGGTGGCTGTACAGTCCAATACGAGAACCACAGTCCCTGTCACAGGTGGGACAGATAGTCGTTGAGGGAAAGGGTGGGTGGGACTGGTTTGCCGCATGCTCCTTCCGCTGCCTGCGCTTGGTTTCTGCATGCTCTCAGCGACGAGACTCGAGGTGCTCAGCGCCCTCCCGGATGCACTGCCTCCACTTAGGGTGGTCTTTGGCCAGGGACTCCCAGGTGTCAGTGGGGATGTTGCACTTTATCAGGGAGGCTTTGAGGGTGTCCTTGTAACGTTTCCTCTGCCCACCTTTGGCTCGTTTGCCGTGAAGGAGTTCCGAGTAGAGCGCTTGCTTTGGGAGTCTCATGTCTGGCATGTGGACAATGTAGCCTGCCCAGCGGAGCTGATCAAGTGTGGTCAGTGCTTCAATGCTGGGGATGTTGGCCTGGTCGAGGACACTAATGTGACAATGGGGCTTCAACAACTGAACTCAGCACCCTGGGGTGGGATAGGGAAGGGATTAAAAAGACTTGGATTTCTATAGTGCCTTTCACCACCACCGGATGTCTCAAAGCGGCAACTTACAGCCAATGCAATACTTTTGGAGTGCAGCCACTGTTGTAATGTGGGAAACGCGGCAGCCAATTTGCACACAGCTAGCTCCCGCAGCCAACGACATGATGCTGAGCAGATAATCTGTTTCTGTTATGTTGATCGAGGGGTAAATCTTGACCCAGGATGCTACCAATTGTGATTTAAAGTGTGTGCATATCGATGTCGGGTGAGGTTGGGATTGGGGTGGGCTGTGATGCTCCTACAACGTTAACTGGTAACAACCAGCAAAACCTAGAGCAAAAAATACTTGAAAAAAAATTAGAGCAGTGGAACGGCTCAATTTCAGTTGGTTATTTTACAACCTCGAATTCGTGCTGCTGATGTCACGGGGTCACGGCGCGACCTCTGGTAGCTCTTTTAATTGGATAATGATATCTTGTATTTACTGCTGTCTGACACAAAAATATGCAGTATAAATAGAACGGTCGGCTTGTGGAAAATAATCCCACTGCTGGCATTGTGGAGGATGACCATTTCCCTTCGGGATCATGGGTGATGTCTTCCTGATGTGAATTGTTTCCTGCATCCTTACCACTCTCTGTCAGTAATTTCTGGTGTGAGGAGCACTGAGCGTCTCCATGACTCCATAAACCTCCTGTTCTGATGCCCAATACTCAGCAGCAGAGTTTCCTCTTGCACAGATGTTAGAGTGGGAAAGTGGGAAGCTTGCCTGCGGCTGGAATCCCCACACTGCACTTATTCCTTAAATCGCGTGTTCTTTTTCTCAATGCTTGCCTCCCTTCCTCCGAAGGCACAGATGGTAGGTGCAATCCAAATACCCTCCAGCGCCTCACACACATGTCAAAAGTGGTGGGAATCTGGAACGCTCTCCCTCAGAATAAGAGATCGCCCATTTCAAACAGAAATGAGGAGGAATTTCTTCTCTCAGAGGGTTGTAAATCTGTGGAATTCTCTGCCCCAGAGAGCTGTGGAGGCTGGGTCATTGAATATATTTAAGGTGGAGATAGACAGATTTTTGAGTGATAAGGGAATAAAGGGTTATGGGGAGCAGGCAGGGAAGTGGAGCTGAGTCCATGATCAGATCAGCCATGATCTTATTAAATGGTGGAGCAGGCTCGAGGGGCCAAATGGCCGACTCCTGCTCCTATTTCTTATGTTCTTCAAAGGCTGTTGGCACAGGATCAGTTTCAAGACTGAGATCGATAGATTTTTGTTAGGTAAGGGGTTCAAGGGTTGGGGGGTAAAGGTGGGTATATGGGGTTGAGGTACAGATCAGCTATGATTAGATTGAATACAGAAACAGGCTCAAAAGGCTTATTGGCCTCCTCCTGTTCTGAAAAGGCTCTTACATAGTATTACATAGTCTTTCCAGCACAGACACAGGCCATTCAGCCCAACAGTTCTACGCAGGTGTTTATAAGAACAAAAGAAATAGGAGCAGGAGTAGGTCATACAGCCCCTCGAGCCTGCCCGCCATTCAATAAGATCATGGCGGAACCTTTACATCAATTCCACCTTCCCGTCCTGTCGCTATATCCCTCAATTCCTTTAGTGCCCAACAATATACTCAATGACCCAGCATCCGCAGCCCTCTGGGGCAGGGAATTCCAAAGATTCACCACCCTCTGAGTGAAGAAATATTTCATCATCTCAGTCCTAAATGACCGACCCCTTATTCTGAAACTGTGACCCCTGGATCAAGACTTTCCAGCCAGGGGGAAACAGCCTCTCAACGGAAACTACCCCGTCAAGCCCGTAAGGATTTTAGACGTTTCAATGAAATCATCTCTCATTCTTCTAAATTCCAGAGACTATAGGCCCATTGTACTCAATCTCTCCTCGTAGGACAGCCCTCTCATTCCAGGAATCAATCTGGTGAACCTTCCTCTTAAATGCATCTACGCTCATCACCTCAGCCACCCCATGTGAAAGCAGGTCTTCTACCATGGACAGTGTGAGAGCCAAGCACAAGCATGTCCTCACCCATGTCCACTCATGAATTAGCAACAGGCCAATTGGATTGAGATTGCAATAGGAAGTCCCGGCTGATTGGAAGTCCTCTTAATGCCGTGGAAGGGCGGTCATTTGTATCTCCAGTTGTGCTCTGGGTAAGTGCAACAAACTCAGCACAGATACACCTGAGGTCTTCGGGTCATTCCACTACCACCCGGGCAGTGCGTTTACCCACTGGGGAGCTTTTACTCACAAAGGTTTTAACAAAGCAAACTAAAAACCTAGAATTATGCTAAACAAATTTCACACAATAGAAGCCATAGAACGCAACATACCTGTAATGTGTGCACCTGTGAGTATGCTCACAGGTTTGTGGAGCTGTTGAGTCCCGTGCAATAAGTTTTGTCATTCACAGACTCCCAGGCCACCTGCAATTTCTGCGGTCTGGAGGAGTCCGTGCTCCATGTGTATGTACAGTGTGTGAGGTTGCAGCCCTTCTTCCATTATTTAAAGGGGCTGCTCCTCAAATTCTGGTTGCACTTCAGTCCCACGCTCCTGATCTTTGGGCATCCTGTGCGGAGGGGAGCGGGCAGGTCGGTGGAAGGCCTCCTCGTAGGACTGCTCCTGGGCACGGTCAAGGGGGCCATCAGCCGGTCCAGGCAGCGGGCGGTCGAGGGGGTCGTTCAGCCCAACTGCCTGCCACTTGTCCGCGGCTACATTCAAGCCCGGGTGTCTCTGAAGATGGAGCACGCGGTGTCCACCGGTACGCTCGCGGCCTTTCGCTAGAGGTGGGCGTCAGAGGGACTGGAGTGAATAATTTCCCAGGGAACAGAATTTTAATTTAATTTGATTTGTCAAGGTTCCGTTTAATGTTTAGTGATTAATTTGTGGGTTTTTGTGCCCTTACAAAAGGGGGCACTTGATTTAAAGTTACTTTAAAATAGTTGTAGAGCTGTTGAGTTGGGAGTGGCTCAGCCAGTCACGTGATGTTCACAAGACTCAATAAAACCCCAGCCAGTTGGGTTCGGGGGATCCACGATGAGGCAGGTGGTTGTGAGCCTGGTGGATGAACTGGTAATGTGCAGTGTGATTGTTAAACCTTTGTTAATAAGCTGACTAGTTCTTAATAGCAATGTGTTGTTATGAATTCTTAACCAAAGAACCCATGAAGTAAATACATTACAATACCTGTGCAGTTGCTAGCTTCACATTGGAGGTATCTGCTCTGAATGTGTCCCTGTATATCTTCATCTTTTTCCTCTTCAAGTGTTTATCTCGGTCCCAAGGTCTAAAGAAAAATGCAGCAAATTCTCGGTCACAAAAGTCAGTCTTAATTTTCTGCTTCTCCAGAAAACCTTCTCCTCCCTCCGCTCCCCCATTCAGTTTGGACTAATGCCTCCACCTTCAGAGAAAATCGCCTTGAAGTTCTCGGAGTTTTCCCAATCTCCTGGTGTTATTTTTGGGCGGGAGATTGGTGGAATTCCAGGAGAAGCGGCCTAAATGAACACAAATGGCCAATTACGCCATTTCTCTGGAGTTTCCGCCATTGTTTCACTGAGGTTATGGCATTATGAGATAACCCCGTGGAATCTCCCCTCGGTCGCCCCCCACCCCCATTGACGATGAGCTATAAGGTAGGTTTCCTGATGTGTTTCACCGGTACTGACAATAAGCATGTTGCCCCAGGAGTCTGGAGAATATGGCTAAGAGACATTAGGCTCTGTAGAGAGATAGAAACAAACACTTGCATTTGTATAGTGCCTCTCACAACCTTTACAGCCGATGAAGAACTTTTTTGAATGACGTGGAATCTATATGGGTAGAGCTGCAGAACACCAAAGGGCAAAAAACGTTAGTGGGAGTTGTGTACAGACCTCCAAACAGTAGTAGTGATGTTGGGGAGGGCATCAAACATGAAATTAGGGGTGCGTGCAATAAAGGTGCAGCAGTTATAATGGGTGACTTTAATATGCACATAGATTGGGCTAACCAAACTGGAAGCAATACGGTGGAGGAGGATTTCCTGGAGTGCATAAGGGATGGTTTTTTAGAGCAATATGTCGAGGAACCAACTAACGGGGAGGCCATCTTAGACTGGGTGTTATGTAATGAGAGAGGATTAATTAGCAATCTCGTTGTGCGAGGCCCCTTGGGGAAGAGTGACCATAATATGGTGGAATTCTGCATTGGGATGGAGAATGAAACAGTTAATTCAGAGACCATGGTCCAGAACTTAAAGAAGGCTAACTTTGAAGGTATGAGGCGTGAATTGGCTGGGATGGATTGGCGAATGATACTTAAGGGGTTAACTGTGGATGGGCAATGGCAGACATTTAGAAACCGCATGGATGAACTACAACAATTGTACATTCCTGTCTGGCATAAAAATAAAAAAGGGAAGGTGGCTCAACCGTGGCTATCAAGGGAAATCAGGGATAGTATTAAAGCCAAGGAAGTGGCATACAAATTGGCCAGAAATAGCAGCGAACCTGGGGACTGGGAGAAATTTAGAACTCAGCAGAGGAGGACAAAGGGTTTGATTAGGGCAGGGAAAATGGAGTATGAGAAGAAGCTTGCAGGGAACATTAAGACGGATTGCAAAAGTTTCTATAGATATGTAAAGAGAAAAAGGTTAGTAAAGACAAACGTAGGTCCCCTGCAGTCAGAATCGGGGGAAGTCATAACGGGGAACAAAGAAATGGCGGACCAATTGAACAAGTACTTTGGTTCGGTATTCACGAAGGAGGACACGAACAACCTTCCGGTTATAAAAGGGGTCGGGGGGTCTAGTAAGGAGGAGGAACTGAGGGAAATCCTTATTAGCCGGGAAATTGTGTTGGGGAAATTGATGGGATTGAAGGCCGATAAATCCCCAGGGCCTGATGGACTGCATCCCAGAGTACTTAAGAAGGTGACCTTGGAAATAGTGGATGCGTTGACAGTCATTTTCCAATATTCCATTGACTCTGGATCAGTTCCTATAGAGTGGAGGGTAGCCAATGTAACCCCACTTTTTAAAAAAGGAGGGAGAGAGAAAACAGGGAATTATAGACTGGTCAGCCTGACATCGGTAGTGGGTAAAATGATGGAATCAATTATTAAGGATGTCATAGCAGCGCATTTGGAAGGAGGTGACATGATAGGTCCAAGTCAGCATGGATTTGTGAAAGGGAAATCATGCTTGACAAATCTTTTGGAATTTTTTGAGGATGTTTCCAGTAGAGTGGACAAGGGAGAACCAGTTGATGTGGTATATTTGGACTTTCAGAAGGCGTTCGACAAGGTCCCACACAAGAGATTGATGTGCAAAGTTAGAGCACATGGGATTGGGGGTAGTGTACTGACATGGATTGAGAACTGGTTGTCAGACAGGAAGCAAAGAGTAGGAGTAAATGGGTACTTTTCAGAATGGCAGGCAGTGACTAGTTGGGTACCGCAAGGTTCTGTGCTGGGGCCCCAGCTGTTTACACTGTACATTAATGATTTAGATAAGGGGATTAAATGTAGTATCTCCAAATTTGCGGATGACACTAAGTTGGGTGGCAGTGTGAGCTGCGAGGAGGATGCTGTGAGGCTGCAGAGCGACTTGGATAGGTTAGGTGAGTGGGCAAATGCATGGCAGATGAAGTATAATGTGGATAAATGTGAGGTTATCCACTTTGGTGGTAAAAACAGAGAGACAGACTATTATCTGAATGGTGACAGATTAGGAAAAGGGGAGGTGCAAAGAGACCTGGGTGTCATGGTACATCAGTCATTGAAGGTTGGCATGCAGGTGCAGCAGGCGGTTAAGAAAGCAAATGGCATGTTGGCCTTCATAGCAAGGGGATTTGAGTACAGGGGCAGGGAGGTGTTGCTACAGTTGTACAGGGCATTGGTGAGGCCACACCTGGAGTATTGTGTACAGTTTTGGTCTCCTAACCTGAGGAAGGACATTCTTGCTATTGAGGGAGTGCAGCGAAGGTTCACCAGACTGATTCCCGGGATGGCGGGACTGACCTATCAAGAAAGACTGGATCAACTGGGCTTGTATTCACTGGAGTTCAGAAGAATGAGAGGGGACCTCATAGAAACATTTAAAATTCTGACGGGGTTAGACAGGTTAGATGCAGGAAGAATGTTCCCAATGTTGGGGAAGTCCAGAACCAGAGGTCACAGTCTAAGGATAAGGGGTAAGCCATTTAGGACCGAGATGCGGAGGAACTTCTTCACCCAGAGAGTGGTGAACCTGTGGAATTCTCTACCACAGAAAGTTGTTGAGGCCAATTCACTAAATATATTCAAAAAGGAGTTAGATGAGGTCCTTACTACTAGGGGGAATCAAGGGGTATGGCGAGAAAGCAGGAATGGGGTACTGAAGTTGAATGTTCAGCCATGAACTCATTGAATGGCGGTGCAGGCTAGAAGGGCCGAATGGCCTACTTCTGCACCTATTTTCTATGTTTCTATGTTTCTATGTAGTCACTGTTGTAATGTGGGAATTGTGGCAGCCAATTTGCGCACAGCAAGCTCCCACAAACATTAATGTGATAACACTGCTCTTCTTCGAAATAGCGTCATGGGATCTTTTATGTCCACCTGAGAGGGAAGACAGGACTTTGGTTTATCGTCTCATCCAAAAGATGGCGGGGCCGAAATTCAGGGTCTGGATAAGGCCCGTTACTGCCGTGTTGCGGCGACAATGCGGTGGAATCAAGTGGTTGCAGTTGATTGGTTGCCATGACCCAAATTCACCTCGGGGATTTATCGGCCTATCGCCACTTCCACCCCGCTGCTACCGATCGCCGCAAGCGTGTCATCAAAGGACGCACCGCCCATCTCCCGCACTTACATCCCAACCCGCGTGAAATTTATCTCCAAAAGTCCACAATGCACCGCGCGGTGCACCTGCCCACTTTTTCTCTCGGTGCACCTTATATTCAGTCTGTGAGCCACGGCAGTGCAGCAGCCCTTCCAAGGGAGGGCCCACTACCGCCGCCGCCATGTGTTTTTTTTTTGACGGCTGACTTCCCGATCGGTTGGACAATTATGGCCCCGGGTTTGGCCGAGCCACCAACAGGCAGCCTGGCACCCCCCCTTGGATATCAGGCCGCTGGCCCAGCCAAAACCCTCCCTGGTGGCCAAGCTGCTGAACCTACAAAATCGCCGATTCTCTCCCCTGGACACCTGTTTAATCAACCTGGGCCAGGAGAAGGCCTTTGACAGGATATCGCACACGTACCTGATGGACGTGCTCTCCAAGATGGGGTTTGGGGAGGGTATCCGCAATTGGATCCAACTGCTCTACACAGACATGGGCAAGGCTGTCCCCTCTCCTCTGTCTTGTTTGTGTGCTGTATAGAACCCTTTGCCGAGTCCATCAGGAAGGATGCGAGCATTAGAGGGGTGACGATCCCAGGCAGTGGAGACGCTCAGGTCAAGACCTCCCTGTACATGGACGACGTCACCGTCTTTTGCTCGGATCCGCAGTCGGTCCGCAGATTGCTCACAACCTGCGACCAGTTTGAACTGGCCTCGGGAGCGAAGGTCAATCGCAGCAAAAGCGAGGCCATGCTCTTTGGCAACTGGGCCGACCGATCCTTTATTCCCTTCACCATTAAGCCAGATTACCTAAAGGTGTTGGGAATATGGTTCGGAGCGGACGGGGCGTGCGCCAAAAACTGGGAAGAGCGTATCGCCAAAGTGAAGCAAAAACTGGGATGGTGGAAGATGCGCTTCTTCTCCATCGCAGGAAAGAACCTGGTCATCAGGAGTGAGGTGCTCTCGGTGTTGTTGTACGTGGCACAGGTCTGGCCTATCTCACGCTCCTGTGCTGTCACTCGGGCCGTCTTCCACTTTGTCTGGAGGTCCAAAATGAATTGTGTCCGCAGAGACACGATGTACAAATCTCTGGACAGTGGAGGGAAGGGTGTTCTGAACATGGCCCTCATCCTGATGGCCACCTTTGTGTGCGGCTGCAACAAGCTATGCACAGACCCCCGGTACGCAAACACCAAGTGTCACTACGTGCTGAGGTTCTACCTGTCCCCGGTGTTGCGAAGGATGGGTCTGGCCATGCTGCCGTGAAACGCCCCCACCAGTTGCACCATGCCTGTCCACCTGTCCTTTGTGGAAAAGTTTTTCAGAAAAAACGCCTTTGACTACAAGGCCATAGAGCAGTGGTCGGCACGTAAGGTCCTGGACGCCCTACGAAAGAAGGAGAGGGTGGACCCTGTCGGATGGTTCCCCGAGCAGACTGTCGAACTCGTCTGGCAGAACGTCTCATCGCTAGAGGTTTCACACAAGCACCAAGACGTAGCTTGGTTGGCGGTGAGGAGGGCCCTACCCGTCAGATCCTTCATGCACAGCCGGGGTTTCAGAGACATGGCACCCTGCCCCCGAGTTGGCTGTGATGCGGACGAGACTGTCATCCATCTCCTTCGGGATTGCCCCTTTGCAAGGCAGGTCTGGATGGAGATGCAGTGGTTGCTGTTGAGGTTCATCCCAATCAGCTCCGTAACTCAGGACTCTGTGCTCTACGGGCTGTTCCCAGGGACACACACCGAGACAGACATCATCTGCTGCTGGAGGGCCATCAACTCGGTGAAAGACGCACTTTGGTCTTGCCGAAACTTGCTGGTCTTCCAGAGCAAGGAGAAGTCCACGTCTGCGTGTTGCAGACTGGCGCAATCCAAGATCCAGGATTACGTGCTGAGGGATGCACTAAAAATAGGTGCAGCGCCGCAAAGGCATGGTGGGGAAGAGCCACAGTTTAAAGCCCTTCCGTCGCGGTAAACCCAGGGGATGGAATCAGTATAAAACTCCCCTCGGGCTGTACTTGTCAACTTTTTGTATACATAGAGCACCATGATCTGAAAAAACCTTTGTAGTGCCATGTATAATGCAAGTTCTGTTTAGTAATGTATGTTGCAAAGAAATGTAACTGTAGCCTCACCATTCTGTGTACCGTATAGTGCCATTAGTAAATTAATATGATAACTGTATTACAATGTATCCTGGATTGTACTGAAATGTACCTCGAAATGTAAAGCAAGCAAATGTATTGAACGGAACTGCCGTTAGCATCCAAATGTATTGCATGGAATTGCTGACTGCATCCAAATGTACTGAACTGTCTTCCAATGTACTGTGCAAATTTTTTATGTGAATAAAGTATATTTTGAAATTAAAAAAAAGATTCTCTCCCCATTAAATGTGCACACGCGCACCGACGTCATCACCGCTCCGTCACTGAGTGACAGCGACGGAGACTCGGTCCTGCCCCCAACTTCCACCGCTCACCAGCACTTACCGCTACACTTCCGCCCCCATTACTACCGACTTCCTGTCTGGTCGGACAAAAATCTGAATATCGATCGGGAGTCGACCTCTTTCCATATGGCGGTAAGAACAGTTAAACAATTGTAGGTGCGTCAGTTTTCTGGCAGGCCTGAATTGTGTCCTCGGCACCTCTGCCAGTGCAGCACTCCCTCAGCACTGCACTGGCGTGTCAGTCTAGATTTATACACTCAAATTCCTGGAGTGAGACTTGAACCCACAACCTTCTGACCCCGAAGCAATTGTGCCACCCACTGAGCCACATAGCTGACACTATATGTGTTAATGTTGTCCAGCCTGGTTACACTCCTGTCAGAGGAGGCGTTTGCTGCTGGCAAGTGAGGGCGTCGTTAAGGTTGTAACAATAACTTTGTTTAGGGTAAAGATTACTGCCACGCGATTCCCTGAGGGTTGTGCAGAAAATGCACCAACATTGTTGTAGGTCCATGTCGGGTCACCAACCCTCCCGGGTTGTTCTGGAGTCTCCACAAATTAAATATTAATCTCCTGGATACTTATGCAAGCAATCGAGGAGAAAAATCAAAGGGGCATTATCAAAAATGGTATGTTTTTTTCATTTTCGTTGAACACTTTCGTTTATTAGTAATAAAAATATTGCCGATAGAATCATAGAAATTTACAGCATGGAAGGAGGCCGTTCGGCCCATTGTGTCCATGCTGGGTAAATGACAGTCAACAATCATCCAATTGGGCAACAAAGAGTATGTTCAATTGGTGTGGGTGGGGCCATGCGGATTGATGTGTCAGCCGACCAATGGCAGGAATGTGGAGGCAGGGCAATTGAGGGAGGTGCTTGCTGCTGTTAAGCGAGGGCATTTTTTGGGTGTAACCAGTACTTATTTGACGGTAAAGAGGTCATGTGATGAAATCTCCTGGATTGCGTGCAACCAGAGTTGGCAAACTTAGGCCCAGATAAAATGGTACCTTGGAGCAGTCATTCCTTGGGCTGTTTCTTCAACATATCTAATGCTGCATTATACTAGATGCTAACCTTACTTCTTTGGTTACTTGGGGCCCCACGGGAAGATCTCATTCCTTATGAATACATTTGGGGGGAGAAATTCCCCCAGCACCCCGTTTGGAGGCAGGAACCCAGTCGGGATGGGACTTCCTGTGCCGGGCCTGCGATGGCCTCCACTGGACCACCAGGGCGGCATGCAACCGGGCCAGGAGCCCGGCACCAAAGGCAGAGTGCCCAGGCCTGCACAATGGCGGCCTGGTTCCACACCACAGAGACTGAAGACGGGCCAACGGGTGAGTCGGCCAAAGCATTAAAATGGCGGTGTGTGGCGCCGTGCACCTGCCCTTTAACCTCCGCCCCGCGAGCGGAGGTCGACCCTGTTCGTGAGCCGCGAGGTTGGCGCTGACATTGCTCATGGCGGCCCTGTGGGGCGTGGGGCAATTTCTGCCGCGGGGCGGTAAGGGGGTCACCGCGCACAACGATGACCTCATCGGCGCGGCCCGCAGCGCTACTAGCAGGGTGTGGCGCTACCATGCCAGTGCTTCTGCTAACTCCCGCGCAACTTTGTGCGAGCCGGAAGTGCCCCCCCCCCACCCTCCACCCCCCCAGCCGAAAACAGGCTTTGGCCCCGTTCGTGTCTCCTGTTTTTTGCAGACAGGAAAAGCAGGGCCTACATCCTTTCAAAGATGACTCACTCCTGCCAATCATCATCATCATAGGCAGTCCCTCGAAATCGAGTCCTTAGGTGGCTGAAACGCTTAAAAACCAATTAAGTACCTTTGACATGGAGTGCATTCCTACCATTGTAATGTAGGAAACGTGGCAGCCAATTTACACACAGCAAGGTTTCCCAAACAGCATTGACATAAATGACCAGACAATGTGGTGTTGGTTGAGGGATAAATATTGACCAGGATACTGGGGTAAACTCTCTTGTTTTTCTGCCAATAAGATAGGACCCTGGTTTAATGTCTCATCCAAACAATTGCACCTCCACTGAGGTGTCAGTCTAGATTTTTGTGCTTAGGTCTCTGGAGTGAGAGTTGAGCTCATGACCTTCTGACTCAGAGGTGAGAATGTTACCACTCATCATCATAGGCAGTCCTTCGAAATCGAGGCAGACTTGCTTCCACTCTAAAAGTGAATTCTCAGGTAGCTGTAGAGTCCAATTCGGGAATTACAGTCTCTCTCACAGGTGGAACAGACAGTGGTTGAAGGAAAGGGCGGGCGGGGAGTCTGCTTTGCCTCACACTCCTTCCGCTGCCTGTGCTTGGTTTCTGCATGCTCTCGGCGACGAGACTCGAGGTGCTCAGCGCCCTCCCGCTGCACTTCCTCCACTTAGGGCGGTCTTTGGCCAGGGACTCCCAGGTGTCAGTGGGGATGTTGCATTTTTATCAGGGAGGCTTTGAGGGTGTCCTTGTAACGTTTCCTCTGCCCACCTTTGGCTCGTTTGCCATGAAGAAGTTCAGAGTAGAGCGCTTGCTTTGGGAGTCTTGTGTCAGGAATGCGAACAATGTGGCCTGCCCAGCAGAGCTGGTCAAGTGTGGTCAGTGCTTCAATGTTGGGAATGTTGGCCTGAGAGAGAACTGATGTTGGTGCGTCTGTCCTCCCAGGTGATTTGCAGGATCTTGCGAAGACATTGTTGGTGGTATTTCTCCAGCGACTTGAGGTGTCTGGTGTACATGGTCCATGTCTCTGAGCCATACAGGAGGTAGGGTCTCACTACAGCCCTGTAGACCACTGTGGTCTATGGGGCTGCTACCACGGAGCCACAGCTGACACCATAGAGTCCCAAGTTGGGGTCAGAAGGTAGAGTTCAATGCTACAATTACACAAGAAGCGATCTTCTATGATCCCACCTCTCAGTAGGAAGTCACGCTCAGAGATAGCCTCTCTGACCCACACTCCCTGCACACACATCTCACCGCTGGAATCACGCTTATGGGATTGGCGAAAATCAAAAAAATCTTCAAGACAGATTTTCTCCTGCTTTACTCTGAGTACAGCCACTTGGAGTGATTGGCACTCCAGGTGAGGTCACCTCTGCTTTTTGATGTTGTACACATTTCATCTTTTGATATCTATCCAGGGAAAATGAATTTGCAATTATATAGCACCTTTCACATCCTGAAGATTCTCTAAGCACTTTGCAGGTCATGAATTACTTTTGGAGTGCAGTCACTGTTGTAATGTAGGAAGTGCAACAAGCCAATTTGCACACAGCAAGCTCCCACAAACAAGAATAAGATAAATTTGCTTTAGTTATGTTGGTTGAGAGGTAAAAGTTCTCCGGAGCTGCAGAAGTACTCCCCCGCTTTTCTTCAAAATATGGGATCTTCCACCTGAACCGGTGGAACTGGAACCTGATCAGGCAAAGTCTCAATATAATGGGGGGAGAAATTCGGGTTATTTGCACCTCCCGCTTGTGCCCCCTGGGGGGGCACTAACAGGGTATGAACGACATTGCGACTGGTCGCGGTGCCACTAACGACTCCCACTAAATTCGGCGGGAGTTTGGCGACGGCTTTACCACGTAGCTCCCCGCTCTGCTGCGCTGGCAATGCTGACACCATCACCGTGTGCTGCCCCGGTCCCTAAATAACCCCAATTTCTCGCGGGAGGCGAGACCTGCACCTGCCGCAAAGTCTTGCGCCTTCGCGAGTGTTAGCGCCCCCCAAACGGGACAGTACTGAATGTTAAGCCCAATGTCTCATCTGAAGGACGGCATCTCCCTCAGTACGACACTGCGGCATCAGCCTAAATGACTGAGGTCTGGGATGGGGGGCTGAACCCACCACCCTCTGGCCTGAAGGTGGGAATGTTAGCAACAGAACCAAGCTGACACTGAAGTAGTCACTGAGGAGCTGCCTACTGCACAATGCCGAGACCTGCCCTGCTGACACAGCAGACAGTATTTCCTAGATGTCCCCAGGAAATAAGTTGCCTCACTGACCGTCACACCCTTCCATTGTCTTCAAATGGAAAATGGACACATTGCACAGAGAGGCAGTTACGCTTACCTAACTCTACAGGGAATCGCCCTCCATACTTAATTTAAAAATATATAACTTTTCATCTGGGGCTGTTGTGTTTTCACAGAACAGTTTTAGTTTCTCTGTTTGTGGCCTCATAGCATCATAGAATCATAGAACAGTACAACATAGAAGGAGGCCATTCGGCCCATCGAATGTGCACCAGCTCTTTTCCAAGAGCAACCCAGTCAGTCCCACTCCCCCGCTCTTTCCCCATTTCCCTGCAATTGTTTCTCCTGCAAGTATATATCCAATTCCCTTTTGAAGGCTACTATTGAATCTGTATCCACCACCCTATATGGCAGTGCATTCCAGATCCTAACCACTCGTTGCGTAAAAATCTTTCCCCATGTCGTCTCTGGTTCTTTTGCCAATGACCTTAAATCTCTGCCCTCTGGTTATCGACCCTTCAGCCATTGGAAACCATTTCTCTTTATTTACTCTATCTGAACCCCTCACGCTTTTAAACACCTCTACCAAATCTCCTCTCAGCCTTCTCTGCTCCATGGAGAACAACCTCAGCTTCTCCGGTCTATCCACGGAACTGTAATCCCTCATCCCTGGAACCATTCTCCTAAATCTCTTCATGTTTCCCAGTAATCAGCCAGGAAATAAAACAGTAAAACCATCACAGGCATCTTCAGCACCATCACTTTCTGTCGCTTTCAGGCACCAGCTCATCTTATAAACTCGCAGGGGACAAAGTGAAGGAATCTGTATTTATATAATGCCCGGCCCTGTCCTCAAAGCGCTCTACGGCCAATGAGGTACTTATAAACTGCAAGCACTGTTGAAATGTAGGCAAAAACAGAAGCTAGTTTACTCACAGCAAGGTTCCACAAACAGCAATAAATAAAACGATAATCTTTGTTTTTGGTAGTGTTGTTTGAGGGATAAATGTCGGCCACAACACTGGGAGAACTCCCAGTTTTTCTTCAAATAATGACACAGGATCTTTTGCGTCCACACGAACAGAAGTCACCTCAAACAGCTGCATCTCAACCCGCATGTTAATCGTTAGGAAATCCTGCAGCCTTTTTCCCCACCATCGCAAGGCAGCTCATATTGATGCGTATCGCCCCTTCCAGCGACCGGGGAACCACTTATCAGAAAACTTTGATGCCCGAATGTGGGTACATGTCTCTTGAAAGCAGCCGATCGCATCAACTCAGGTAGTTTTGTTTGTGTGTTTGTAGGCATGCCTCCGCGGGTAAATTTCAGGTCGCCGTGTTGCTTTGTGTTCTTGTCAACCTGTCCTCAACTTCCAGCTCCCTGACTGCAAGAGCACATGCTGTTCTAGGGTAGCAGAAATCTGGAACTCTCTCCCCCAAAAGGCTGTCGATGTTTGGGGTCAATTGGAGCTTTCAAAACGGAGATCAATAAATTTTTGTTGGGTAAGGGTATCAAGGGGTATCAAGAAAAGGCGGGTAAGTGGAGTTGAGGTACAGATCGGCCATGATCTAACTTGAATGGCACAACAAACCCAAAGAGTTGAGTAGCCTATACTCCTTCCTACCAGCTTAGGATGCTTAAAAATAAATGTACATTCCGCTCAAAGCCAGAAGGCCAGAAACAGATAAAACAATGTAAAACTTAAGAAAATAAGCAACATGCTCCAAATTGAATGCAACAAAAGTAACATTCGCCTATGGATACACTGAAAGTGAAGCTGGATATGTACATGAGGGAGAAAGGAACAGAAGGATATGGTGATGGGGTAAGGTGGAGTGGGGTGGGAGGAGGCTTGTGTGGAGCCCAACCTCTGTCGTCGAGCTACAGTACGCGGACGATGTCAGCTTCTGCGCACATACAGGGGCTGAACTCCAAGTCATTGTCAACGTATTTACTCAGGCGTATGAAAGCATGGGCCTGACACTAAACATCCGTAAGACAAAGGTCCTCCACCAGCCTGTCCTCGCCGCACAGCACTGCCGCCCAGTCATTACGATCCATGGCGCGGCCCTGGACAAAGTTGTCCATTTCCCATATCTCGGGAGCCTCTGATCAACAAGAGCAGACATTGACGACAAGATCCAACACCGCCTCCAGTGCGCCAGTGCAGCCTTCGGCCGCCTGAGGAAAAGAGTGTTTGAAGACCAGGCCCTCAAATCTGCCACCAAGCTCATGGTCTATAGGGTTGTAGTAATACCCGCCCTCCTGTATGGCTCAGAGACATGGACCATGTACAGTAGACACCTCAAGTCGCTGGAGAAATACCACCAACGATGTCTCCGCAAGATCCTACAAATCACCTGGGAGGACAGACACACCAACATTAGCGTCCTCGGCCAGGCCAACATCCCCAGCATTGAAGCACTAACCACACTTGATCAGCTCCGTTGGGCAGGCCACATCGTTCGCATGCCAGACATGAGACTCCCAAAGCAGGCGCTCTACTTGGAACTCCTTCACGGCAAACGAGCCAAAGGTGGGCAGAGGAAACGTTACAAGGACACCCTCAAAGCGTCCCTGATAAAGTGTAACATCCCCACTGACATCTGGGAGTCCCTGGCCAAAGTGGAGGAAGTGCATCCGGGAGGGCGCTGAGCACCTCGAGTCTCATCGCTGAGAGCATGCAGAAATTAAGCGCAGGCAACGGAAAGAGCGTGCGGCAAACCAATCGCACCTACCCTTTCCCTCAACGACTATCTGTCCCACCTGTGACAGGGACTGTGGCTCTCGTATTGGACTGTTCAGTTATCGAAGAACTCATTTTAAGAGTGGAAGCAAGTCTTCCTCGATTCCGAGGGCCTGCCTATGGTGATGATGATGATTTAGCCGTGTTTAATCACCAATCTGCAGCCTGTGATTCACCAATTGCTCACGTTGTAATTCACCTCTAGCGATAGAGAAGGGACAGAGCCGGCATGGTGTGAAAGTCTCCCCTTGAACCTTGCACCTTGATCTGAAGCTTGATGGCAAGTGCCTCAGAGGCTCAGCACACCACAAAATACATTTAGTGTTGTGCAGTGACTTCAAACAGCTTACCACACAGTACCAGGTCAACTTGGAGCAGTAAGACAAGCAGCTAAGATCCCTTGTCAGTTTGCTGACGATACAAGGGATAGACATGGGCATGTGTTATACCCGTTCTCTGGGTGTAAAACGGGTGCAATATACATCAATATAGCAGGGAGACAGCCTGTTCCCAGTCTGTGTAGGAGACGGACCCAGTGCTAAATCCATTGGGACCAATTTTTAGATGTCCCGGGCAGATACCTAAAACAGCCATTACGCCCCTTAAATATGTTAATGAGGCTTTTGGAAAACAAGTTACCAATGAGAGGGGTAGGCTTTGGGCCTGCTCTGCCCGGCACATGATTCTTCAGTGCCCCACGCTCACCGACAGCAATCAGAGGTGCCATCTTCCAGATGAGACGTTAAACCGACGTCTGCCCTCTCAGGTGGATGTAAATGATCCCACGCCACTATTCGAAGAAGAGCAGGGGAGACCTCCTGGTGTCATGGCCAATATTTAACCCTCAACCAACATCATTAACATTTTTGTTTGTGGGACCTTGCTGTGCATTCCGTTACAACAGAGACGTCACTTCTGAATTACTTCATTGGCTGTAAAGCACTTTGGGACATTTGTAAGAAGTACAATATAAAGTCTTTCTTCACCTGTCTAAGTTGCATTCACATGAGAGGTGCCGCCCACCTCCACATTATCCTCCACATTACATCATGTTCTTTACTATGGCACACAATGGTGAATTGCAAGGTCAAAGTATTTGAAATACACAAGCCATTGTTCACAGTGAATAACCGTGCATTCCCCTTTCACATCAGACAGTGTCAGTGCAAAAATAATTAACTTCAGACCCTGTCCCTTTAAGAGAGTTCACATTGCTTTCAAGAAAAGCAGTTGCTTCTCCAAAATGCAGTGTTTGGCATTTTCGGCCCACACCAACAGGAAAATAATTACAAGCTTATGTTAAGTAAACACCGCTGATTCCATCACACGAAACTGAACTCGAATGTTCAATTTTCAAAAATACTTCGGGAGTCTGGACAGGTTCCTTAGCCTGGATGAATCCCCTGGCTCCATGGTGGGGCCCACATGGCCCAGATGGGTCCCCTGGCTCCATGGTGGGGCCCACATGGCCCGGATGGACCTCCTGTCTCCATGGTGGGGCCCACTCAGCCTGGATGGGAATCCTGGCTCCATGATGGGGCCACATGGCCCGGATGGACCTCCTGTCTCCATGGTGGGGCCCACATGGCCCGGATGGACCTCCCGTCTCCATGGTGGGGCCCACTCAGCCTGGATGGGAATCCTGGCTCCATGATGGGGCCACATGGCCCAGATGGATCCCCTGGCTCCATGGTGGGCCCACTTGACCCGGTTGGATCCCCTGGCTCCACAATGGGGCCTACGTGTGCTCTTCTGGAGGCTGGAATACCTCATCTCACTGGGCGTACTGGCCTCCACACTGAGGCCGCGGAGGAGGGAGCTGCTTGTAAAGCGATGTGATGTGGTTTTGTGGTCACATCTAGCCTATTGTGGTTTGCAGAAAATTTGGCTAGCAGCTCAAATTAATGGGGATGTGCACACTTTAAGGTAAGTGGCCGCATGTGTGTGTAAATGCTGCTTCAACCATTGTAAGACTTGAAAATGGAGGTTAATTACCCGTCAACCTGTGCCACGGCTGTGGGGAGGAAGAAGTGCCCAGCAAAAATGAAACCCAAGGTATGTAACAGCGTAGATGGGCAAAGTGATGGAGAGGCATCCCGTTTGCTGGCTGGCAGAGTGCATGAGTTACTGCTTGAGGTGGGTGCGCGGTAGTTGCCCTGTGTGGCCCTTCAGGGGCCTCTCTTCAGAGGCGAGCACTGCTGCAGTCAGATGGTGCATGTCGGCCGCCGTTTGGCCTCCAAGAGATGACACAGCTACACGGCAGCTTCTATTGTGAAGCAAAGGTGGTGAAGACAGCTCTTCTCTGACATCATAGAATCATTGAAACAGAGACATTTACAGCATGGAAGGTGGCCATTTCGTCCCATCGTGTCCACGCCGGCCGACCAAGAGCTATCCAGCCTAATCCCACTTTCTGGCTCTGGGTCCGTAGCTCTGTGATGACATCCACTGCTTTGTAGAAGAAGTATACTGGACCGTGAGGTGTACTTGTGACAGGGGCTGAATGTGCAAATGAAAATGAGATCCCTCACACTTTTCTCAGTTTACTTAGTGCTACGACAATTCAATACCATCAGCCACATGTCACATACACATCTGGGGAAATTTTCTCCGGTTTTGAATGCAGATGTCATGAAAGAAAAACTTGCATTTACCTTTCAGGACCCAAAGCGCTTTACAGCCAATGAAGTACCTTTTGAAGTGCAGTCACTGTTGTAATGTAGGACGTGGACCATATACAGCAGACACCTCATACCACCAGCGATGTCTCCACAAGATCCTACAAATCTCCTGGTAGGACAGATGCACCCACATCAGTGTTATCGATCAGTCCAACATCCTCAGCATCGAAGCACTGACCACACTCGACCAGCTCCGCTGGGCAGGCTACATCGTTCGCATGCCCGACACGAGACTCCCAAAGCAAGTGCTCTACTCGGAACTGCTACATAGCAAGCGAGCCCCAGGTGGGCAGAGGTAACGTTACAAGGACATCCTCAAAGCCTCCTTGATAAAATGCAATCCCCACCGACACCTGGGAATCCTTGGCCAAAGACCGCTCTAAGTGGAGGAAGTGCATCCGGGAGGGCACTGAGCTCCTCGAGTCTCGTCGCCGAGAGCATGCAGAAACCAAGCGCAGGCAGCGGAAGGAGCGTGCGGCAAACCAGTCCCATCCACCCTTTCCCTCAACCACTGTCTGTCCCACCTGTGGCAGATACTGGATTGTACGGTCACCTGAGAACTCAGTTTTAGAGTGGAAGCAAGCCTTCCTCGATTCCGAGGGACTGCCTATGATGATGATGTAGGAAACACAGCAGCCAATTTGCGCACAGCAAGCTCCCACAAACAGCGATGTGATAATGACCAGATAATCTGTATTTTAATGATGTTGGTCGAGGGATAACTATTGGTGAGGATGCCAGGGAGAACCCTCCTGCTCTTCTTCGGATAGTGCCGTGGGGTCTTTTACACCCACCTGAGAGGGCAGACACAGTTTAAACCCTCATCCAAAAGACGGCTCTTCCAACAGTGCAGCGTTTCCTCAGCACTGCACTAGAGAGTCAGCCCGAATTTTGTGCTCAAACCTCTGCAGTGGGACGTGAACACACAACCTTCTGACTCAGAGGTGAGAGTGCTGCCCACTGAGCCACGGCTGACAACTAAAAGGATAAAGAGGGGTTGGAAAGAATTCAGAAAAGAGCTATAAGGAAGTTGCTACATTGATCAGTGAGACGTAATTAGAGAGTAGACGAGTTCGACGAGTTCCTCCAGTTGGGTTGATTAGTAAAGCAACTGGTATGTTGTACATTATATGATGAATGCACCTCCCCATTGTTATGCTTGGAAAAGCCTTCTGCTATTGTTGCATACAGGCTGGGTAACTCCTGGATCAGAACATGGCACATGTATTGCATTTCTTTGGCAGCTGCTTGAGACTTTTACCAATGGGAGGACCCACCCATGCTCATAGCTGCCTTGGCACAGTTTGTTTTATCTCAGCACCAGCCACTTTTTGTACAGTACTTGTTGCATCCTGTATTTTCTTTCTACGGCTACAGTACTAGTGAAGGCAGTATTAGGCATACAACTAATAACATCAACCACCACAACAACAAAATGCCTTGAACATAGTAAAACGTCCCAAGGCGCTTCACAAGAGTGTTATCAAACAAAATTTGACACCGAGCCACATACGGAGATATTAGGACATGTGACCAAAAGCTTGGTCAAACAGTTAGGTTTTAAGGAGTGTCTTAAAGGAGGAGAGTGGTAGAGAGACAGAGAGGTTCTGGGAGGGAGTTCCAGGGTTTAGTCTAGGCAGTTGAGTTGTTTCAGTGAAAGAAAGAAAAGAAAGAAAGGATTACATTTATATAGCGCCTTTCACGACCACCGGACGTCTCAAAGCGCTTTACAGCCAATGAAGTACTTTTGGAGTGCAGTCACTGTTGTAATGTAGGAAACGCGGCAGCCAATTTGCACACAGCAAGCTCCCACAAACAGCAATGTGATAATGACCAAATAATCTGTTTTTTTGTTATGTTGATTGAGGAATAAAAGGCCCTCAAATCTGTCACCAAACTCATGGTCTACAGGGCTGTAGTGATACCGGCCCTCCTGTATGGCGTAGAGACATGGACCTTATACAGTAGACACCGCAAATCGTTGGAGAAATACCACCAACGATGTCTCCGCAAGATCCTACAAATCTCCTGGGAGGACAGACGCACCAACGTTAGCGTCCTTGATCAGGCCAACATCCCCAGCATCGAAGCACTGACCACACCCGACTAGCTCCGTTGGGCGAGCCACATTGTTCTCATGCCTGACACGAGACTCCCAAAGCAAGCACTCTACTCGGAACTCCTACACGGCAAGCGAGCCCCAGGTGGGCAGAGGAAACATTTCAAGGGCACCCTCAAAGTCTCCCTGATAAAATGCAACATCCCAACTGACACCTGGGAGTCCCTGGCCAAAGACCACCCTAAGTGGAGGAAGAGCATCCGGGAGGGCACTGAGCACCTCGAGTCTCGTCGTAGAGAGTATGCAGAAACCAAGCGCAGGCAGCGGAAAGAGCGTGCGGCAAACCAGTCCCACCCTTTCCCTCAATGACTATCTGTCCCACCTGTGACAGAGACTGTAATTCCCGTATTGGACTATTCAGCCACCTGAGAACTCACTTTTAGAGTGGAAGCAAGTTTCCTTGATTTCGAGGGACTGCCTATGATGATGATTGGCCAGGACACCAGGGATAACTCCCCTGCTCTTCTTCGAAGTAGTGTCATGGGATATTTTACGTTCACCTGAGAGAGCAGACGGGGCCTCGGTTTAACGTCACATCCAAAAGACGGTACCTTCGACAGTGCAGCACTCCCCGCCATCATCTGGACCACAAATTGCGGGCCATTATGTATGAGTGGTAACTTGCTTTCGCTGCTTCATTTGTTTTAAATGTTGTGGCATATATGCAAATTCAATTATAATGATGCTGCAAGCTGGGGCATGATCGGTTGGGGCCCAGAAGAGTTGAGGGTCCAGGGGCAGCACAGGCCAGCCCACACTGCGATATGTGCGCACTAGGTCCATGCAGCAGAGCTGCTCTCCAGTCGTCTTGGTTCAACCTTGCCACTGGACCAAGACCTAGCTCTGTCAAGCCCGTGCAACAGCCACCACACGTTAAAAAAATCCACGCACAGGCATCTTCCACCCTTCAAGATGTAGTTCGGGATCTGGCATATTAGGTCCTTCATTGAAACAACTGTGAACTCATCCCTTTTCAGCATGGAAGCTGTTGTGTATCTGTAAAGCATGCACTCCCATGTTCCGCCACCAGGGAGCGCATCCCCTGAAGTCCCAAGGAATCCCAGCATAAACTGGCCCCTAAGGCCTGTTCCAGACTCTGGAGCATCTTAATAAAGACTGAGGTTACTGTTACTTTAACCTCCCTGTGTGCAGTCTCATCTGTGTTAGGAACATAATAACTGGCAACGAGTATACGAATCCAACGCAAAGATGCAGCAAACTGTGGGCATCCTAGAGAAGTTCTTGGAGGGTGAGGACTGGGAAGCCTATGTCGAACGGCTAGACCAGTACTTTGTAGCCAACAAGCTGGACGGAGAAGGAAGCGCTGCAAAAAGGAGAGCGGTCCTCCTCATGGTCTGCAGGGCACTGAGCTACAGCCTCATGAAGAATCTTCTGGCTCCGGTGAAACCCAAGTCGTATGAGGAGCGTGTTCACTGGTTCGGGAGCATCTTAACCCGAGGGAGAGTGTGCTGATGGCGAGGTATTGGTTCGACACGTGCCAGCGATCTGAAGGTCAGGAAGTGGCGAGCTACATCGCCGTGCTAAGACTACTTGCAAGACAATGTGAGTTTGATGGCTACCTGGAGCAGATGCTCAGAGGCTTTTTTGTACTGGGTATTGGCCATGAGATTATCCTACGAAAATTTTTGACTGTAGAGACACCGACCCTCAGTAAGGCCATTGTGATAGCACAGGTGTTTATGTCCACCAGTGATAAAACCAAACAAATCTCTCAGCACACAAGTGCTAGCAATGTTCATAAATGAACTGGAACTGTGTTTGCGAGCAGAAATGTACAGGGCAGAAACCACGAGTCTACAACTGCCAGCAGGCCTCAGGCGACCCAGATGACTCAGAGTCCGCAACGAAGGATGAATGCAAGGCAATTCACACCTTGTTGGCGTTGTGGAGGCTTCCATTCAGCCTATTCATGCCGCTTCAAAGGGTATGTTTGCAAGAGCTGTGGAACAATGGGGCACCTCCAACAAGCTTGCAGACGAGCTGCAAGCTCTGCAAAACCTGCTAACCACCACGTGGCAGAGGAGGATCGGTCCATGGTGGATCAAAGCAACTTTGAACCTCAGAGAGAGCAGGCAGATGCTGAAGTACACGGGGTGCACACGTTTTCGACGAAATGTCCACCTATAATGCTAAATGTAAAATTCAATGGCTTACCTGTAGCCATGGAACTGGATACTGATGCTAGCCAATCCATCATGAGTAAAAAGATGTTTGAGAGAATGTGGTGCAACAAAGCACTCAGACCAGCCCTGAGCCCCATCCACATGAAACTGAGAACGTATACCAAAGAGCTCGTCACTGTCCTGGGCAGCGCCATGGTCAAGGTCACCTATGAGGGCACGGTGCACTAACTGCCACTCTGGATTGTCCCGGGCGATGGCCCCACACTGCTTGGAAGGAGCTGGCTGGGCAAAATCCATTGGAACTGGGATGACATCCGAGCGCTATCACATGTCAATGAGGCCTCATGTACCCAGGTTCTTAACAAATTTGCTTCACTTTTTGAGACAGGCATTGGAAACTTTTCCGGGGCGAAGGTGCGGAACCACTTGGTCCCAGAGGCACGACCCATTCACCACAAGGCGCGAGCGGTACCTCACATGATGATTTGAGAGAGTGGAAATAGAGCTGGACAGGCTGCAACGTGAGGGCATCATCTCCCCAGTGGAATTCAGCAAGTGGGCCAGCCCGATTGTTCCATTACTCAAAAGTGATGGCATGGTCAGGATTTGCGGTGATTATAAAGTAACTATTAATCGTTTCTCGCTACAGGACCAATACCCGCTGCCCAAAGCACACGACCTATTTGCGACGCAGGAGGTAAGACGTTCGCCAAGTTCGACCTGACTTCGGCCTACATGACGCAAGAGCTGGAGGAGTCTTCGAAGGGTCTCACCTGCATCAACTCGCACAAGGGACTGTTCATCTACAACAGATGCCCGTTTGGAATTCGGTCGGCTGCAGCGATCTTCCAGAAAAACATGGAGAGCCGACTTACGTCGGCACCATGCACGGTGGTTTTTCAGGACGACATATTGGTCACAGATCGGGACACCGGCGAGCACCTACAAAACCTGGAGGAGGTCCTCCAGCGACTGGATCGCGTAGGGCTGCGACTGAAGAGGTCGAAATGCATCTTCATGGCAACAGAAGTGGAGTTTTTGGGGAGAAAGATTGCGGCGGATGGCATTCGGCCCACAGATGCCAAGACAGAGGCTATCAGGAAAGCGCCCAGGCCACAGAACGTCACGGAGCTGCGGTCGTTCCTGGGACTCCTCAACTATTTAGGTAACTTCCTACTGGGGTTAAGCACCCTCTTAGAGCCCCTACATGTATTATTGCGTAAAGGGGAGAACTGGGTATGGGGAAAAAAACAAGTAATTGCTTTTGAGAAAGCCAGAAACATTTTATGCTCCAACAAGCTGCTTGTATTGTATAACCTGTGTAAAAGACTTGTGCTAGCATGTGATGCGTCGTCATACGGAGTCGGGTGTGTATTACAACAAGCTAACGTTGCGGGGAAGTTGCAACTTGTTGCCTATGCCTCCAGGAGCTTGTCTAAGGCCGAGAGGGCCTACAGCATGATTGAGAAAGAGGCATTAGCATGTGTGTTTGGGGTAAAGAAAATGCATCAGTACCTGTTTGGCCTCAAATTTGAGCTGGAAACCGATCACAAGTCCCTCATATCCCTGTTCGCTGAAAACAAGGGGATAAATACTAATGCCTCAGCCCGCATACAAAGGTGGACACTCACGCTATCAGCGTATAACTATACCATCCGCCACAGGCCAGGCACTGAGAACTGTGCGGATGCTCTCAGTCGGCTACCATTGCCCACCATGGAGGTGGAAATGGCACAGCCTGCAAACTTGTTGATGGTCATGGAAGCATTTGAAAATGATAAATCACCTGTCACGGCCCGCCAGATTAGGACTTGGACCAGCCAAAATCCTCTGCTGTCCCGAGTAAAAAACTGTGTACTGCATGGGAGCTGGGCCAGCATCCCCGTTGAAATGCAAGAGCTAATCAAGCCGTTCCAGCGGCGAAAGGACGAGCTGTCAGTTAGGCAGACTGCCTGTTATGGGGTAACCGCATGGTGCTACCCAAAAAGGGCAGGGAGACGTTGATCTCGGATCCGCGTACAATAATGATGAAAGTGATAGCCAGAACCCATTTGTGGTGGCACGGTATCGACTCTGACTTAGAGTCCTGTGTACAGCAATGCAGTGTGTGTGCTCAGTTGAGCAACGCTCCCAGAGAGGCACCACTACGTTTGTGGTCCTGGCCCTCCAGACCATGGTCGAGGATCCATGTCGACTATGCGGGCCCATTTCTTGGTAAAATGTTCCTGGTGGTGGTGGACGTTTTTTCAAAATGGATTGAATGTGAAATAATGTCGGGAAGCACCGCCACCGCTACCATTGAAAGCCTGAGGGCCATGTTTGCCACCCACGGCCTGCCTGACATACTGGTCAGTGACAACGGGCCATGTTTCACCAGTGCCGAATTTAAAGAATTCATGACCCGCAATGGGATCAAACATGTCACCTCGGCCCTGTTTAAACCAGCCTCCAATGGGCAAGCAGAGCGGGCAGTACAAACAATCAAACAGAGCCTTAAACGAGTCACAGAAGGCTCACTCCAAACCCGCCTGTCCCGAGTACTGCTCAGCTACCGCACGAGAACCCACTCGCTCACAGGGGTGCCCCCGGCTGAGCTACTCATGAAAAGGACACTCAAAACCAGACTCTCGCTGGTTCACTCCAACCTGCATGATCAGGTAGAGAGCAGGCGGCAGCAACAAAATGTAAATGATGGTCGAGCCACTGTGTCATGGGAAATTGATCTGAATGACCCTGTGTATGTGTTAAACTATGGACATGGTCCCAAGTGGATCGCGGGCACGGTGATAGCTAAAGAAGGGAATAGGGTGTTTGTAGTCAAACTAGACAATGGACAAATTTGCAGAAAGCACCTGGACCAAACGAGGCTGAGGGTCACAGACTGCCCTGAACAACCCACAGCAGACACCACCTTTTTCGAGCCCACAACACACACCCAAAGGATCAACAACACCACCCTAGACCAGGAAATTTAACCCATCACACCCAACAGCCCAGCAAGGCCAGGCTCACCCAGCAGCCCTGCAGGGCCAACAACACGCCAGCCCAGGGAGGGCACAGCCAACACACCAGAACAGGCATTTGTACTGAGGCGGTCCACCAGGGAAAGAAAGGCTCCCAACCGCCTCACCTTGTAAATATTTTCACTTTGACTTTGGGGGAGAGTGATGTTGTGTATCTGTAAAGCATGTACTCCCATGTTCTGCCACCAGGGAGCTCATCCCCTGAAGTTCCAAGCATCCCTTGGGAGCACTGTATATAAGCCGGCCCCGGAGGCATGTTCATCATTCTGGAGTGTCTTAATAAAGACTGAGGTCACTGTTACTTTAACCTCCCTGTGTGCAGCCTCATCTATGTTAGGAACACAATAGAAGTAAGTCATCCTCGATACAAGGGACCGCCTATGATGATGGTGATGACTCCCTCAGCACTGCACTAGGAGTGTCAGCCTAGATTTTTGTGCTCAAGTTCCTGGAGTGAGACTTGAACCCACAACCTGCTGACTCAGAGACGAGAGTGCTACCCACTGAGTCACAGCTGACACTCTTTCAGTACTTATTGTATTCTCTTTCTACAGGTGCAGTACGAATGAGGGCAGTAATCGACTGCTGCCAAAGGCAGACAACTACTCATTGTAACATCAAGCACCACAATAACAAAAATGCCTTTAACACAGTAAAACGTCCCAAGGTGCTTCACAGGAGCGTTAGCAAACAAAATTTGACACCATGCCACATACTGAGATATTAGGACATGTGATCAAAAGCTTGGTCAAACAGGTAAGTTTTAAGGAGCGTCTTAAAGGAGGAGAGCGGTAGAGAGACAGAGAGGTTCCGGGAGGGAGTTGCAGGGTTTAGTGTCTGGGCAGTGGAGTTTGTTTCAGTGGAGGGGGAAGGGACACTGTGACACAGTCAGCAAAATAAAACTAGAGGTACAAAGAAATTGGGGGAGATGTTCCACAGATGCAACTTTGGCTCCATTTCTCCAGGGGGTCTGGCATTTTGTGCACAGCAAGCTCCCACAAACTGAAGAATCCCATGGAGATACCAGGTGATTGCGTTTGTACGTGAGGACAGGAAGAGTAAAGAGGAAGTCACTGAAGAATGTCATTCTCAAAGCAAAGCATTCGACAACACAACTAGATCACCCTGGCCGTATTCTATTCCCTGCAGTATTTACCATTATATATGGGCCATAGAACAAAAGGTCATCCAGTCTAATCCCAATTACCAGTTCTAGGTCCGTAACCCTACAAGTTACTGCACTTTAAGTGCCCATTCAACCATCTCTTAAAAGTAGTGAGGGTTTCAGCATCCACCACTCTTCCAGGCAGCGAGTTCACAATCCCCACAACCCTCTGCGTAAAGAAGACCCCCTCAAATCCCCTCAAACCTTCCACCAACCATCTTAGAATATGCCCCCTCGTAATAAGCCCCTCCACCAATGGAAATAGACTGTTATTATCCACTATGTCCAGGCCCCTCAATATATTGTGCACCTCGATGAGGTCTCCTCTCAAACTCCTCTGTTCCAATGAGGACAAATCCAGCCTATCCGATCTGTACTCATAAGATTCTCCATTCCAGGCAGTATCCTCAGAAATCTCCTCTGCACCCTCTCTAGTGCATTCACATCCTTCCTATAATACAGCGACCAGAACTGCACGCAGTACTCCAGCTGTGGCCGAACGGAGGGAGAACAGCCAGTTGTCGTGGTGCACATTGATACCAACGACATAGGTAAAAAAAGGGATGAGGTCCTACGAAACAAATTAAAGGAGCTAGGAGCTAAATTAAAAAGTAGGACCTCAAAAGTAGTGATCTCGGGATTGCTACCAGTGCCACGTGCTAGTCAGAGTAGGAATCGCAGGATAGCGCAGATGAATACGTGGCTTGAGCAGTGGTGCAGCAGGGAAGGATTCAAATTCCTGGGGCACTGGAACCGGTTCTGGGGGAGGTGGGACCAGTACAAACCGGACGGTCTGCACCTGGGCAGGGCCGGAACCAATGTCCTAGGGGGAGTGTTTGCCAGTGTTGTTGGGGAGGAGTTAAACTAATATGGCAGGGGGATGGGAACCAATGCAGGGAGACAGAGGGAAACAAAAAGGAGACAAAAGCAAAAGACAGAAAGGAGATGAGGAAAAGTGGAGGGCAGAGAAACCCAAGGTAAAGAACAAAAAGGGCCACTGTACAGCAAAATTCTAAAAGGACAAAGGGTGTTAAAAAAACAAGCCTGAAGGCTTTGTGTCTTAATGCAAGGAGTATCTGTAATAAGGTGGATGAATGAACTGTGCAAATAGATGTTAACAAATATGATGTGATTGGGATTACGGAGACGTGGCTCCAGGATGATCAGGGCTGGGAGCTCAACATCCAGGGGTATTCAACATTCAGGAAGGATAGAATAAAAGGAAAAGGAGGTGGGGTAGCATTGCTGGTTAAAGAGGAGATTAATGCAACAGTTAGGAAGGTCATTAGCTTGGATGATGTGGAATCTATATGGGTAGAGCTGCAGAACACCAAAGGGCAAAAAACATTAGTGGGAGTTGTGTACAGACCTCCAAACAGTAGTAGTGATGTTGGGGAGGGCATCAAACAGGAAATTAGGGATGCATGCAATAAAGGTGCAGCAGTTATAATGGGTGACTTTAATATGCACATAGATTGGGCTAAACAAACTGGAAGCAATACGGTGGAGGATTTCCTGGAGTGCATAAGGGATGGTTTTCGCGACCAATATGTTGAGGAGCCAACTAGGGGGAGGCCATCTTAGACTGGGTGTTGTGTAATGAGAGAGGATTAATTAGCAATCTCGTTGTGCGAGGCCCCTTGGAGAAGAGTGACCATAATATGGTGGAATTCTGCATTAGGATGGAGAATGAAACAGTTAATTCAGAGACCATGGTCCAGAACTTAAAGAAGGGTAACTTTGAAGGTATGAGGCGTGAATTGGCTAGGATAGATTGGCGAATGATACTTAAGGGGTTGACTGTGGATGGGCAATGGCAGACATTTAGAGACCGCATGGATGAATTACAACAATTGTACATTCCTGTCTGGCATAAAAATAAAAAAGGGAAGGTGGCTCAACCGTGGCTATCAAGGGAAATCAGGGATAGTATTAAAGCCAAGGAAGTGGCATACAAATTGGCCAGAAATAGCAGCGAACCCGGAGACTGGGAGAAATTTAGAACTCAGCAGAGGAGGACAAAGGGTTTGATTAGGGCAGGGAAAATGGAGTACAAGAAGAAGCTTGCAGGGAACATTAAGACGGATTGCAAAAGTTTCTATAGATATGTAAAGAGAAAAAGGTTAGTATAGACAAACGTAGGTCCCCTGCAGTCAGAATCAGGGGAAGTCATAACGGGGAACAAAGAAATGGCGGACCAATTGAACAAGTACTTTGGTTCGGTATTCACTAAGGAGGACACTAACAACCTTCCGGATATAAAAGGGGTCAGGGGGTCTAGTAAGGAGGAGGAACTGAGGGAAATCCTTATTAGTCGGGAAATTGTGTTGGGGAAATTGATGGGATTGAAGGCCGATAAATCCCCAGGGCCTGATGGACTGCATCCCAGAGTACTTATGGAGGTGGCCTTGGAAATAGCGGATGCATTGACAGTCATTTTCCAACATTCCATTGACTCTGGATCAGTTCCTATGGAGTGGAGGGTAGCCAATGTAACCCCACTTTTTAAAAAAGGAGGGAGAGAGAAAATAGGGATTTATAGACTGGTCAGCCTGACATCGGTAGTGGGTAAAATGATGGAATCAATTATTAAGGATGTCATAGCAGCGCATTTGGAAAGAGGTGACATGATAGGTCCAAGTCAGCATGGATTTGTGAAAGGGAAATCATGCTTGACAAATCTTCTGGAATTTTTCGAGGATGTTACCAGTAGAGTGGACAAGGGAGAACCAGTTGATGTGGTGTATTTGGACTTTCAGAAGGCTTTCGACAAGGTCCCACACAAGAGATTAATGTGCAAAGTTAAAGCACATGGGATTGGGAGTAATGTGCTGACATGGATTGAGAACTGGTTGTCAGACAGGAAGCAAAGAGTAGGAGTAAATGGGTACTTTTCAGAATGGCAGGCAGTGACTAGTGGGGTACCGCAAGGTTTTGTGCTGGGGCCCCAGCTGTTTACACTGTACATTAATGATTTAGACGAGGGGATTAAATGTAGTATCTCCAAATTTGCGGATGACACTAAGTTGGGTGGCCGTGTGAGCTGCGAGGAGGATTCTATGAGGCTGCAGAGCGACTTGGATAGGTTAGGTGAGTGGGCAAATGCATGGCAGATGAAGTATAATGTGGATAAATGTGAGGTTATCCACTTTGGTGGTAAAAACAGAGAGACAGACTATTATCTGAATGGTGACAGATTAGGAAAAGGGGAGGTGCAACGAGACCTGGGTGTCATGGTACATCAGTCATTGAAGGTTGGCATGCAGGTACAGCAGGCGGTTAAGAAAGCAAATGGCATGTTGGCCTTCATAACGAGGGGATTTGAGTACAGGAGCAGGGAAGTGTTACTACAGTTGTACGGGGCCTTGGTGAGGCCACACCTGGAGTATTGTGTACAGTTTTGGTCTCCTAACCTGAGGAAGGACATTCTTGCTATTGAGGGAGTGCAGCGAAGGTTCACCAGACTGATTCCCGGGATGGTGGGACTGACCTATCAAGAAAGACTGGATCAACTGAGCTTGTATTCACTGGAGTTCAGAAGAATGAGAGGGGACCTCATAGAAACCTTTAAAATTCTGATGGGTTCAGACAGATTAGATGCAGGAAGAATGTTCCCAATGTTGGGGAAGTCCAGAACCAGGGGTCACAGTCTAAGGATAAGGGGTAAGCCATTTAGGACCGAGATGAGGAGAAACTTCTTCACCCAGAGAGTGGTGAACCTGTGGAATTCTCTACCACAGAAAGTTGTTGAAGCCAATTCACTAAATATATTCAAAAAGGAGTTAGATGTAGTCCTTACTACTAGGGGTATCAAGGGGTATGGCGAGAAAGCAGGAATGGGGTACTGAAGTTGCATGTTCAGCCATGAACTCATTGAATGGCGGTGCAGGCTAGAAGGGCCGAATGGCCTACTCCTGCATCTATTTTCTATGTTTCTATGTTTCTATAACTACAAGACTCGCAATCCTGAGCAAGCTTAGAGGCTGGACACCATCATTTATCCTGCACAATTTGTGGAGCAGTCTGCCAGCGGAGGACACTTTGATTCGGGGTGGTTTGGGGAACTGCCGATTGAGAGTTATCGAGATATTAACAACAATGATTGCTGTTTTTTCGAGGGAGATCGGGGAAGGAAATGAGGCAGCTGTGGCTCAGTGGGTAGCACTCTCACCTCACAGACAGAAGGTTGTGGGTTGCGGTCCCAATCCAGAGACTTGAGAACATCATCTTGGCTGACGCTCCAGTGCTGTACTGAGGGAGTGCTGCACTGTCGGAGGTGTCGTTTTTCAGACGAAATGTTAAACCGAGGCCCCGTCTTCCCTCTCTGCAAAACATCCCATGGCACTGTCCGAAGAAGAGCAGGGGAGCTATCCCCGGTGCCCTGATCAATATTTATCCCTCAATCAACATCACTAAAGCAGATTATCTGGGTCATTATCACATTGCTGTTTGCGGGAGCTTGCTGTGCACAAAGTGACTGCTGCATTTCCTACATTACAAGTTATTACGCTTCAAAAGTACTTTATTGGCTGCAAAGTGCTTTGGGACATTCTGAGATCATGAAAGATGCTATATAAATGTAACATTCCTTTTTCTAAGGGGGCAAACAGGCGACGTGTGGGGTGTTGGTGGGAGTCGATGATGGAATAATCATACGTGGACTTTGGATGGAGTGGGCTTGGTGGGTTGAGGTTTTATTTCATTCTTGTCTTCTGATTGTTTGCCTGCAGTAGTGATGTTGACTAAGGATATTATAAGTTGTTCCCAATTAAAATTGTACACAAACAATGGGCCCAAGTTTCGGACTCAGTTGCTCCTGATTTTTTGGAGCAACTGGTGTAGAACGGAGTATCTTAGAAATTCAAATTCTCGGCATTTAGTTTGCTCCAGTTCTAGTTAGAACAGTTTCACTTTGGAAAATAATTTTTTTTTCAAAACGGGGTGTGTCCGGCCACTTACACCTGTTTTCAAAGTTTCGGCAGTGAAAACTTACTCCAAACTAACTTAGAATGGAGTAAGTGAAGATTTTTGTACGCTCCAAAAAACCTTGTCTACACTTTAGAAAATCAGGCGTAGGTTAAAAATCAGGCGTAGGGAATGGGGGGGTTTAAAGGGAAGTTTACAAACATTAAACACTTCAGTTTTACAAATAAAGAGCCATCATCAATAATAAATGATAAAAACATCAATAAATCAACTAATAAAGCAATCAAAAAAAATTAAGAAGAAATAATTTTTTTTTTAAATCAATAAATAAAACATTTTCTACTTACCGACTGCAGCACCGGGAGCCCTCCAACAGCGTGCTGGGATGCCCCCCCCCCAGTGTGTCTCTATCAGTGTCTCTATCTCTCTGTCTGTCTGTCTGTGTGTGTCTCTCACTCTCTGTCTGTCAGTGTCTGTGTTTCTGACAGCGAGGGGAGGGGGAGGAGGGGGTAGAGGGAGAGAGGGGGGGCAGGGGGAGGGGAGGGAGGGAGACAGTAGGGGAGGGAGGGAAGGGGGAGGGATGGGGAGAAGGGGGAGGGAAGGGGGAGAAGGGGTGGGGGGGAGAGGAGGGGGGAAAGAGGGGGGAGGAGAAGGGGAAGGGGGGAGGAGAAGGGGAGGGGGGAGGAGAATGGGAGGGGGGGAGGAGAAGGGGAAGGGGGAGGAGAAGAGGGAAAGGAGAAGGGGGGAGGAGAAGGGGTAGGGGGGAGGAGAAGGGGAAGCGGGGGGAGGAGAAGGGGAAGGGGGAGGAGAAGGGGAAGGGGAAGGGGGGAGGAGAAGGGGAAGGGAGGAGGAGAAGGGGAAGGGGGGAGGAGAAGGGTGCGGGGGATCGAGAAGGGGAAGAGGGAGGAGAAGGGGAGGGGGGGAGGAGAAGGGGAAGGGGGGAGGAGAAGGGGAAGGGGGGAGGAGAAGGGGAAGGGGGGAGGAGAAGGGGAAGGGGAGGAGAAGGGGAAAGAGAAGGGGAAGGAGAGGGGGGGAGAAGGGGAAGGAGAGGGGGGAGAAGGGGAAGGAAAAGGGGGGGAAAGGAGAAGGGGGAAAGGAGAAGGGAGGGGAAAGGAGAAGGGGGGGAATGGAGGGGGGCAGGAAGGAGAAGGGGGGAATGAGAAGGAGGGGAAAAGGAGAAGGAGGGAAAGGAGAAGGGGGGGAAAGGAGAAGGGAAGAGGGGGGGCGAAAGGAGAAGGGGGGGTGGGGAAAGGAGAAGGGGGAGGGGGAGGCTGAACGGGCCGGGCCCGGTCGGGCCCATGACTTCGGGCAGGGCCCGTCCCCAGCACCAGATTTATAGGTAGGTGGCGTTGGGTCGGGTCGGGTCTGGAGTCCAGGGTCCGGGTTCGGGAGCGTGGGTCGGGTCGGGGGGCGCAGGTCTGGATCGGGAGCGCAGTTTGGGTCGGGCGGGGAGAGGAGGGAGGTCGGGTTGGTTCGGGTTGGGGGAGGGAGGGAGGGAGAGGGAGGTCAGGTCGGGTGGTGGGGGGGAGCGCGGGTCAGGTGCAGTCCGGTCCGGGGGTGGGGAAGCGGGAGTCGGGTCGGGGTCCGGTCCGGTCTGGGGGGGCAGCGGGTGGGGGAAGCGGGAGTCGAGTCGGGTCGGCAGGAAGCAGGAGCTGGGCGTGGGAGGCAGCCTTATGCACGCAGCCCCAGTGAGGCCATTCGGCCAGGGCTAGGGGCTATGTGCTTCGGGCCCCTCCCACACAGTTTTGGGCGCCTGAAGCTTCTGCACATGTGCGCCCACTGTAGCGCACATGTGCAGAGGTCCCGGCACTGTTTTCAGCGCAGGGACCTAGCTCCGCCCCCTACAGCTCGTGCTGCGCCGCGCCCGGCTCCAGAGGACCAGCAGGGAGCCGGAGAATCTGTAAGTTTTTTTTAGGCGCACTTTGTGGCGCGAAAAACGGGCGTCCAGGTCGGGGCTGCGCTGTTCTAGGCGCGGCCCGAAACTTGGGCCTAATATCGCTCCAATTTAAAAGAGTAAGTCAGTATTAGTCCATTTACCAAGGTTCGTGCCTCAGCAAATGGGCGAGAATTGTTTGTTGCCATCAAACAGCCAATACAGATTTGCTAATAACCATGGTTGAATTGCCTGGTCACCATCTACATCGGTAAAGAGTGGCCAGTCAGCGAGCACTACCAGTGCCTGTTAAACATCATCATCATAGGCAGTCCCTCGGAATCGAGGAAGACTTGCTTCCACTCCCAAAGTGAGTTCTCTGGTGGCTGAACAGTCCAATACGAGAGCCACAGACTCTGTCACAGGTGGGACAGATATTCGTCGAGGGAAGGGGTGGGTGGGGCTGGTTTGCCGCGCGCTCCTTCAGCTGCCTGCGCCTGACCTCTTCACGCTCTTTGCGTTGAGACTCTAAGAACTCAAACGCCCTCCCGGATGCACTTTCTCCACCTCGGGCAGCCTTCGGCCAGGGTTAAGGGTTAAACAATACCCCAAGGTGAAGAACCATCCTCATGAGAGGAAGGGGAAAGGAGAGTGAAAGCTGGAATTTATCAGAGAATGTTAGCCTCGCCCCAAGCCTGGATATTCTCCCACTGGAACAGTTGCATATTCCCATATTTTGTTCAAACCTTTCGCATCTTCCTCGCGATAGTATGGGTCTGAAATTCTTGCCCAGGCCAAAGTGTAACTGGAGCTGACCTCTGGTCATGGAATCCCAAAATGGGGCAGAACCAGGTTGTCCCTGGTTTTTAGCTCCAGCCATTTTCTGGGGGTGTATCGGGGCAGTTGTCAGGCCAGCTCCAAAATTTCATTCTTTGGGTTTTTAAATGGCCTCACTTGGTGCTTTATGGCTTTTATCCTTGGCGACATCCAGCACTGTGGGCCTTGGGTCTCCACTTTGATTTCTTTATCTACAAAAAAAACAAGTAATGAAGTTGAAAAAAGACCCTGTCATTTAACAGATGGCTTTCACTCCAGGAATTTACCGTGACATGGTACAACTCTCCTTCAAAGATGCTGTTGTTATGTAACGTAACAGAACAAACGGCATGGCAGGTGACAAAAAATTGGGTCCTTGAGTATTTCATGTCATGTGACAGGAAGAGCTTGCATTGCTGGTAAATTGGAGACATATAAATCCATTCGGGGCAATATGTTGTTCTGTCCAGATTAGTTTCCAGCACTAATTTTACAATTTGAACAAACCATCTATTATTTTTTTTTCTTTTGTGGTATCGGCAGCTTCCTGGTTTATTCAAAATTGCATAAAATCTTCGCTGTGATATCAGAGAGTGTGCATGGACAGACTTTGTGGCACTCTTTAGTGTTTTGCTCGAGATTTATTGCTGAATTTTTTGCTTTCAGGGGAATAGTCCTGGCGAATTAAAGAGTTCCTCATTTTTTACGCCAGTACTTGCAGTTTTTAGTTTTCCTGAAATGTTCTCCCCTTACGGTGGTGATCCCTGTTGGAGTCTGTCTCTGTGGGTGCTGTCTCTGTGGGTGCTGGATCTATCTCTGTGGGTGCTGTCTCTGTGGGTGTTGTCTCTGTGAGTGCTGTACCTGTGGGTACGGGTGGAGTCTGTCTCTGTGAGTGCTGGAGTGTGTCTCTGTGGGTGCTGTCTCTGTGCGTGTTGTCTCTGTGGGTGCTGTATCTGTGGGTATGGGTGGAGTCTGTCTCTGTGGGTGCTGGAGTCTGTGAGTGCTGGAGTCTGTCTCTGTGGGTGCTGTCTCTCTGCGTGTTGTCTCTGTGGGTGCTGTATCTGTGGGTATGGGTGGAGTCTGTCTCTGTGGGTGCTGGAGTCTGTGAGTGCTGGAGTCTGCCTCTGTGGGTGCTGTCTCTGTGGGTGCTGTATCTGTGGGTATGGGTGGAGTCTGTCTCTGTGGGTGCTGTCTCTGTGGGTGCTCCTCGAGTCTGTCTCAGTAGGTACGGGTGAAGTATGACTGTGCGTGCTGGTGGCTCTCCATTATCTCATCCAAGTGGCCACTCTTCCTGCTGGTAACACTCTCATCTCTGAGGCAGAAGCTGATGATTTCACTCCTCACTCCAGAGGGTTCCAGGCTGACACTCACGCTGCAGTATTGAAGAAATGCTACATTGTCAGAGGTCTTTTGGATGAAACGTTATACTGAAGTCCCATCAACCCTCTCAGATGGAGGCAAAAATATCCCACGGTATTATTTTGAAGAAGAGCAGGTGTCCATTGCCAATATTTATCGACCAACATCTCTAAAATAGATTATCTGATCGTTATCGCATTGCTGTTTGTGGGAGCTTGCTGTGTGCATAATTGCCTGCCATTTTTCCTACATTACAACAGAGGCTATAGTTTAAAAAAAAGTATTTTCTGGCTGTGGAGTGCTTTGGGATGTCCTGAGGCTGTGAAAGGCACTACATAAATGTAAGTTCTTCTTCTTTGAGTCAGACCGATGAACTTTGGTGAGATATTGGAACTTGACAGTCAATTCTCGGCCCTCTCCTTACCTGGTGTGCCCGCAGCAAAAGGGTCTGTTCCTTGGCAAAGTAAGAGAAAACATTGACAAGCCCCATGGTCAAGCATGCTATGAAAAGAAGCAGAGAGCAAAATGTATGAAATACAGGCAAAAGAGAACTCAAGTGGCATTGTTTTGTACAAAGGGTAGTGGGAATCTGAAACTCGCTCTCGCAAAAAGGCTTTGGCTGCTGGGGACAATTGAGCTTTCAATACTGAGATCGACAGATTTTTGTTGGGTAATTTTTGTCAGGGATATGGAGCAAGGATGGGTAAATGGAGTCCAGGTACAGATCAGCCATGATCTAATTGAATGGCGGAGCAGGCGCGAGAGGTTGACCGGTCTACTCCTACTCTTATATTCCACACATACTTCCAATTTGAATCACAGGATAGCAATCAACACCAACTTGTATTTATATAGCGCCATTAACGTAGTGAAACGTCCCAAGGCGCTTCACGGGAGCATTATCAGATTTTAAAAGATTGACACCAAGCTGCACAAGTAGAAATTAGCGCAGGTGACCAAAAGCTGGGTCAAAGAGGTCGGTTTTAAGGAGTGTCTTGAAGGAGGAAAGAGAGGCAGAGAGATAGAGAGGTTTAGGCAGGGAGTTCCAGAGCTTGGGGCCCAGGCAGCTGAAGGCACGGCCACCAATGGTTGAGCGATTATAATCAGGGATGCTCAAGAGGGCAGAATTGGAGGAATGCAGAGATCTCGGGGGGTTGTGGGGCTGGAGGAGATTACTGAGATAGGGAGGGGTTGTGGGACTGGAGGAGATTACAGAAATAGAGAGGGGCGAGGCCATGGAGAAGATTATAGAGATAAGGAGGGGTTGTGAGGCTGGAGGGGGTTACAGAGATAGGGAGGGGTGTAGGGGCTGGAGGGGGTTATAGAGATAGGGCGGGGTGAGGCCAGGGAGGAGGTTACAGAGATAGGGAGGGGTGTAGGGGCTGGAGAAGATTACAGAGATAGGGAGAGGTGTAGGAGCTGGAGGAGATTACAGAGATAGGGAGAGGTGTAGGAGCTGGAGGAGATTACAGAGATAGGGAGGGGCGAAGCCATGGAAGAGATTACAGAGATAAGGAGGGGCGAGGCCACGGAGGAGATTACAGAGATTGGGAGGGGTGCAGGGGCTGGAGGAGATTACAGCGATAGGTTAGGGTTATGGGGCTGGAGGAGATTACAGAGATAGGGAGGGGTGAGGCCATGTAGAAGATTACAGAGATAAGGAGGGGTGAGGCCACGGAGGAGATTACAGAGATAGGGAGGGGTGTAGGGGCTGGAGGAGATTGCTGGGATAGGGGGGGTTGTGGGAATGGAGGAGATTACAGAGATAGGGAGGGGTGAGGCCATGTAGAAGATTACAGAGATAAGGAGGGGCGAGGCCACGGAGGAGATTACAGAGATAGGGAGGGGTGTAGGGGCTGGAGGAGATTGCTGGGATAGGGGGGGTTGTGGGAATGGAGGAGATTACAGAGATAGGGAGGGGTGAGGCCGTGTAGAAGATTGCAGAGATAAGGAGGGGCGAGGCCACGGAGGAGATTACAGAGATAGGGAGGGGTGTAGGGGCTGGAGGAGATTGCTGGGATAGGGAGGGGTTGTGGGACTGGAGGAGATTACAGAGATAGGGAGGGGTGTAGCGGCTGGAGGAGATTGCTGGGATAGGGAGGGGTTGTGGGACTGGAGGAGATTACAGAGATAGGGAGGGGCGAAGCCGTGTAGGAGATTACAGAGATAAGGAGGGGTGAGGCCATGGAGGAGATTACAGAGATAGGGAGGGGTTGTGAGGCTGGAGGGGTTTAAATAGATAGGGAAGGGTGTAGGAGCTGGAGGAGGTTACAGAGATAAGGAGAGGTGAGGACAGGGAGGGATTTGGGTCCAACCTTATCCATCTGTGATTTGGGATGCTGGCTTTTATTGCAATGCTCCAGCTGCCACCCAGCTCAGTTGGGATAATTCCAGGTGTTTTCTCCCGCTTTGTGCCAGCGTGAATGTTAAGTGCTGCCTGGCCGGGTAAAACAACAACCTTAATGCAGCAAAATGTTCCGAGGTGCTTCAGAGTTGGGGGTTGGACCTGAGCAGAAACGCGGAGAGGGCCAGGGTCACTGTCGAAGAGGTCAGGTCCTTGGAGGATAATGAAGGTGGGAGAGATGTAGCTTGGAAGAGGGGCTCAGGGAAGGAGCTCTTTGGATTTATATAGCACCTTTCATGACCACTGGGTGTCTCAAAGTGTCTTGCAGCCAATGAAATATTTGTGGAGTGTAATCACTGTTGTAATGTGTGAAACGTGGCAGCCAATTTGCGCACAGCAAGCTCCCACAGATAGCAATGTGATAATGACCGGGTAATTTTTTTGTTATTTTGATTGAGGGATAAATATTGGCCCCAGGACACCAGGAATAACTCCCTGCTCTTCTTCGAAATACTGCCATGGGATCTTTTCTGTCTACCTGAGAGAGCAGACAGGGCCTCGGTTTAATGTCTCATCCGAATGACGGCACCTCTGACAGTGCAGCACTCCCTCAGCAAGACTCGAGAACAGGCTGCCTGCCATATTTTGCTTTCCTTTTTTGAGCTTGCAAATCTCAGGTTGGGCAGCATATTGAGAACACTCCTGATATGTGATTCTGATCTCACCCATTGAGTAAGATTCTTCAACCTGGTGGAAGTAGATTACTAAAATAGATTCCAGATTTTGCAATGTATTGGTTGGATTAAAGTTCTTGTTGTCTGAGCTATTGTGAATATTAATCAGGGATTACTGTTACTTTGTTAACTGGTTCATGTAAACTCCCCTCTACTTCCAAACAGCTGCCTCATGTCAAATACAACAACAACTTGCATTTTAATAGCACCCTTAACATAGTAAAATCTCCCAAAGTGCTTCACAGGAGTGTTATAAAACAAAATTTTACATTGAACCACATCAGGAGATATTAGCAAAGGAAAGAGGTAGGTTTTATGGAGCAGTGTAAAGCAGGAGGGAGAGGCGGAGAGGTTTACGGAGGTAATTCCAGAGCTTAGGGCCCAGGCTGCTGAAGGTGCAGCAACCAATGGTGGAGTGATTAAAATCGGAGATGCGCAAGAGGCCAGACTTGGAAGAGGGCAGAGATCTGGGAGGGTTGCAGGGCTGGAGGAGGTTACAGAGATAGGGAGGGGGGTGAGGCCATCAAGGGATTTGCAAACAATGATGAGAATGTTAAAATTGGGGCGTTGCCAGACCGGGAGCCAATGTAGGTCAGCGAGCACAGGGGGATGGGTGAATGGGACTTGGTGTGAGTTAGGACATGATTTGGATGAGTTCAAGTTTATGGCATGTGGAAGGTGGGAGGCTGGCCAGCAGAGCATTGGAATAGTCCAGTCTAGAATTAACAAGGATTGACATGGTTATGAGTGGTCTAGTCCAGCCGATTAGACTGAGCAGGGAGGGACCTGGAATCAACTGCAGTGGAACGGAACCTGTGGTAGGGGCTGAAGACGATGGCTTCAACATTCCCAATGTGTAGCTGGTGGAAGTTGTGACTCATCCAGAACTTGATGCAGGACAAGTAGCCTGATGGCATGGAGGCAGTCAAAGGTTTGCGAGAAGGGGCGGGGAACTGATCAGAAGCATCTGCAGCGGCGTATCTTCCATGGTGTAATTCCCCCAAATAACAAGGTGTGATGTCACAGGACAGCAGGTAGGTGATTGGTTGGTGAGTATTAAGGTATTTTTTTCTCTAAACGAGGACAGTGGTTTAAACTAGGACCGAGAAACTATAATGTACTGTTTTAAATTTAGAGCTTAACTAGTTAAACTAATTAATATAACTATAAATAATCATGAAATAAAGACTTCAACTAATTTAATAAATGCAATAAGGCTAGACTAAGACATGGCAGGGCAGGTTGTGTGTCGGGACTGCAGTATGTGGGTGTTTGTGGACAGCGAGACTGTCCCGAGTGAACACGTCTGCAGGAGATGTCTTCATCTCGATTCTCTCCGGCTCAGAGTCAGTGAGCTGGAGCCAGTTGGAGACACTCTGACACATAAGGGAGGGGGAGGAATTCCTGCACAGGTTTATCCAGAATACAGTCACACCCCAGGGAAAGCACAGTTCAGGAAGGGGAGGGTGTGTGTGTTAGGGAGCCAGGTAGCGGGGATTTAGGCGAGGTTGAGAAGGAGGTCCCACAGATACTGGTCCTGTCCAACAGGTACGATGTACTCGCTCCCTGTGAGGACAAGGAGACAGACTGCAGGGCGGACAGTCACAATGCAGTCCAAGGCACCGTGGCTCAGAAGGCGGTCTGGTGGGGGCGGGGGCGGGGGGGGGAGCAAAATAGAAATGTGTTAGTGATGGGAGATTTGATAATAAGGGGGATAGCTAGCGTCCTCTGCAGCCAAGAACGAGGATCCCGAAGGGTGTGTTGCCTATCCGGTGCCAGGGTAAGGGATATCTCACGGCAACTGGAGAGGAACTTGGAAAGGGAGGGGGGTAAATCCAGTTGTTGTGGTCCATGTGGGAACAAACGACATAGGTAGGAACAGGGAGGAGGTCCTACTGAAAGAGTATCAGGAGTTAGACTCTAAATTACAAAGCAGGACCTCGAGGGTAATAATCTCTGGATTATTGCCCGAGCCACGTGCAAATTGGTATAGAAACAGACAGATCAGGAGAATTAACACGTGGTTAAAGGGCTGGTGTGGGACAGAGGGGTATTCCATTTCATGGGACACTGGCACCAGTTCTGGGACAGGAGGGAGCTGTACCAATGGGACGAGGCGGGACCCGTGTCCTAGCAGAAAGGGTAAATAGGGAGGTGGCAAAGGCTTTAAACTAGTAAGATGGAGGAAGGGATCTACAATGAACATAAGCAGCCTAAATATAAACAAAACAGGAAAAGAGAGCATAGGAAAGAATAAACTAAAGGAGGACATTGATGGCAAGGGAGTAAATAGAATTATGGAACAGGAGTCTAAAAAGATTGTTAAACATAAAGTGAGAGGAAATCCTGTTAAAAATGAGTTAAACTGTCTGTACAGCAATGCACACTGTGTCCGTAATAGAACAGGGGAGCTGGAGGCAATCATGGGTTGTGAGGAACCAGACATAGTAGGGATTACTGAGACATGGCTACAGAAAAATCAGGACTGAGAATTAAACATTGCAGGGTATAACATATTTAGAAAAGATAGAGAGGGGAAAAGGGGAGGGGGAGTAGCAGTACTTATTAGGAATAACATAATGGCAGTAGAAACAAGTGACGCAGCTGTCAGCAAGACTAAAATAGAATCCATATGGATAGAGATAAAGGATAACGAAGGATTAATCACACTAATAGGGATAGTCTACAGACCACCCAATAGTGCAAGGGAGGTGGAGGAAGAAATATGCAGACAAATTAAGGAAATGAGTAAAAAACATAGAATAATAATCACGGGGGATTTCAACTACCCTGATATTAATTGGACAAAGAGGTAGGTAAAGGGAATAAGGGAATGGAGTTCCTACAATGTGTACAGGACTCCTTTCTAACACAAAATGTAAAAAGCCCAACAAGGGAAGATTTGCTATTCGATCTAGTAATGGGGAATGAGCCGGAGAAGATAAGAGAAGTAAAAGTAGCAAACATCCAGGCAACAGAGACCATAATATAATTTGAAATAAAAACAGAAAATGCTGGCAATAAGAACATAAGAACATAGGAAATAGGAGCAGGAGTGGGCCATTCAGTACTTCGAGCCCACTTCGCCATTCAGTAAGGTCTATCTACCTCAACTCTACTTTCCTGCACTGTCCCCATATCCCTTGATTCCCTTAATATCCAAAAATCTATCGATCTCTGTCTTGAATATACTCAAAGACTGAGCCTCCACAGCCCTCTGGGGTAGAGAACTCTACAGATTCACAATCATTTGAGTGAAGAAATTTCTCCTCATATCAGCCCTAAATAGCCAACCCCTTACTGTGACCCTTAGTTCTAGATTCCCCATCCAGGGGAAACATCCTCCCTGCATCTATCCTATCAAATCCTAGAATAATTTTAGATGTTTCAAGGAGATCACTTCTCATTTTTCTAAACTCTAGAGAATATAGGCCTAGTCTACTCAATCTCTACTCATAGGGCAATCCCTCCATCCCAGGAATCATTCTGGTGAACCTTTGTTGCACTCCCTCAAAGGCAAATATATCCTTCCTTAGGTAAGGAGACCAAAACTGTACACAATACTCCAGGTGTGGTCTCACAAGGGCCCTATATAATTGCAGTAAGACGTCTTTGCTCTTATACACACATCCTTTTGTAATGAAGGCTAACATACCATTTGCGTTATTAATTGCGTGCTGTACATTTCAGTGATCCGTGTACAAGGGCACCCAGGTCCCTCTGAACACCAACATTTCCCATTCTCTCACCATTAAAAAAATATTCTGCTTTTCTATTTTTCCTACCAAAGTGCATAACTTCACATTTCTCCACATTATATTCCATCTGCCACGTTCTTGCCCACTCACTAAACCTGTCTCTATCCCTTAGCAGCCTCTTTGCATACTCCTCACAATTTACTTTCCCACGTAACTTTTTATCATCAGCAAACTAGGATATATTACATGCGGTCTCCTTATCCAAGTCATTGGGCTAGACTTTCCACTTTTGTGCAGATTGCCCAAAACTGGGTGTTATTTCCAGCGTGGGCGGTAAATATGGATTTTGAGATCGCCGGATTATCACGCATTTTCACAACCCTAGCTTTCCATTTTTTTAAATGGGTGTTACCACGAGCGATCGGAAATGGGTGTTAGCGTTAAATTTTCTTGACCTTCTGCCGTAAAGTGTCGCCGTCCATAACAACGGCATGGCAACGCTCATTTCCCACGTTTCCAGAGGTCAGGGGTCATCATTACATGCGCAGAAGAGGAGACTGAGAGAGAGGGAGCAGAGAGGAACAGAAAACGTGTATGGTGTGTGCTTGTTTGGCTGTTTTGGGAGGTAGGAGAGAGATTTTCGACTAGCAGAAAGAATTCTGAGCAAAAATTTAAGTTGTTCCCACTGAGATATTTGCTGAAATTTGGTTGTTACATTGAAAAGGATGGAGGAGGCGACACAGCACGCTGTGGAGACTGATGCTGGTGATAACAGTGAGGTGGGAAAGGAACAATTGGGAGGACAAAAAAGAATGAGGAGATTCTCGGACGAGGCAAATGCCTCCCTCCTGCAGGAGGTTGAGTCACGCTGGGGTCAATTGACCCAGGGTTAGTGTGGGAAGCCCACCCCAGAGGCCTACCAGAAGATATCGGCCGAGATAGCCAAGGTGGTCTCGTCGGCGACCAACAAGGTACGTGAGGGCAACCAGTGCCGCAAGCGCTGGAACGACCTTGTCGGATCCGCCAGAGTACTACATTTATTTACATGTACTTATATATAATTTGATTTGTAAGTGTAATGAGTGATTAAAATCAGATGTGATGTCTTGCACTTATACCGGGAATGTTGTACTCAAAGCCTGCGGTCACAGTGTATGTCTTTCGGTAAAGAATGATAAGTTTCATAATAATCATGATTACATCTGTTGGTTATGTGTTGTATCAGTCTCTGTGACAGTACCTCATGCAATGATCTCATGCCATGTCGTGCTGGTGTTACCTTTTACAGAAGAAGCTTTCCAAGAATAGGGCTGAGCAGAAGCGAACGGGTGGTGAGCCACCAGTCATCATCAACCTCACTGACATCGAGGAGCGGGTGCTGGCACTAGTGGGGACGCACCCCCGGTTGGCCACGCATGCAGCTGCAGAACCTGGTGTGATGCCACGCGAGTAAAGTATACACCATTGCGTGATGTAAAGTCAATAGATGCCACACCCTCATATCTGACCAATAATATATGATAGATGAATCATAAAAGTGTTCTCTAAATAATGATGGCCTCATAAGAATCATTGCAATGCAGAATTTGTTGATGGTCATGAAGTGTGATGTCTGTGATGATTTTGATAGCAGTGGTGCTTTTGTCGTGCATATGCTGTGTGTAGCGTTAGAATCACCTTGTGACCGTAGCACCCCCTTCTCCTCTAATAACCTCATTTGTGTTTTTCAGCTCAGCCAGCTGCTCAGCCCCAGGCAACACCACCGGGCCAGAAGCTGGGGGCGCGGGGCGGGACTCGCCGGACGATCGGACATCTGGTGCTGAGGAGCTCCGATTCTCGCCTGTGGCTCTGCTCGGTCTGTTCTCCATGGATGACAGTGTGGGCTTTGAGGAGCCTGCATCGCCAGACTCCATAACGCATTCGACCCCAACACCATCTAATGCTTCTGCGGCCATTCCCACCTCCACTGTGGAGGTACCGGGCCCAAGCACCTTGCCACAGGGCACCCCAGATGTCCAGATGTCTCCAAGATGGCACCGACCAAGCGGAACGGGTGGCGGGCCACCAGAAGGTCTGCTCCATGAGCGGCAGATCTGAGCGGGGACATGGTACACTTGTCCAGGAGGAGTGTTGACATAGGTCAGCAGATCCTCCGGACAATGGGGGGCATATCCCAACAGCTGGCCAGCATGTCCGCCACCATGACGGAGTACATGCCGTGGATGGTGGAGGCCCTGGAGGTGATAGCCAGAAGCACTGGTGGCATAGGCCTCCCAGTGGTCTCGGAGTGCGGCACTGCACCCCAAGGTGCCGCACCCCCATTGCCAATGACATATGCCAGGAGGAAGATCTTGCTTCTGGCTCAGAGCACGTTCCCACCTCGGGACCGTCCTCTCCCATATCCATCCAACCACCGGTTCTGCCGTCAACCCCCCCAATGAAGCATCGCCTGAGGAGCTCCTTGGCTAGGCGGTATGGAGTCAGGAGGGGAAGGAGAAGGGGTAGAGGTGGGGAGAAGAAGGACGGGGGGAGGAAAGTGAGGTGCATGGCTGCAGGTGATGGCTTAGTAATATTTCCATGTTGTTGCAGCAATTTTGTTGGGAGGTTTGGGGGAAGGGGGAAGGTGGCTACCTTGTTGGTTTGCATTTGTGTTCTGTGCTCCTGGAAATATTGACCATTTGATTGATGTAAATGTGATAAATTTGTTGTGGGGTGGGGTGGAGTAGGGGTGTTTTTTACAGGTATCATTATGAATTCACACAAATGTTCGGATTAAATGTTTTTTATTTAACATAACCTTGTTGCGCATTGTCTCAGATAGCTGCACCGTTACACACTGGTGATTCCTTAACATGAAAGGGTATAAGTAAACTTAACTTGAATTAACTTAATCTTTAACTGTCACCAAGGTGATGCACACCATTGATGTATGAGCTGCACACCCAGCAGTGTTGCAGCTTTGTAAATACCAACAACGTTCTTTCAAGCAAAGTGCTCATTTATGAGCTGCTGACGTAAGAGTCTTGCAGCTATGTAGCCACCACAGGCCCTTTCCTGTGGTCTAGAGGGGGGCGGGGGCATGGTTTCAGCGTCAGCCTGATTGTCTGGCCCGAAGTCAGCGTTCATCTCCTCGTCCTCCTCTTCCTTTCTCTCCTGAGGTGGACCGGCAGTCCCTTCTGACAATTCTTGTCCCCTCCTGATAGCCAAGTTGTGCAGCATGGAGCACATCACCACGAATTGAGCTACATGCTCAGGGTGGTATTGTAGCTCACCTCCTGAGTGGTCCAGGCATCTAAAGTGCTTCTCGGCCTTTTGGCTAAGATCAAGTGTAGTACCGTTTCTGACCAGCCACCATGACCTCCGGGTGGTTTCTCCCTGGTCAGGAAGGTATATGCTTGCATTTTTGGAAACAGGAGGTGGGTGGGGAGGGTTGACCCATCCACCTCCATGGAGGTGTGTGGGGGACCTGACCCATCCACCTCCATGGCACGAACCTGGTATTGCAGTACTTCCAGGAACGGTGCAGTGGCTCTAGGCCTTTTGGCTAAGAGCATTGGCGCAGAGTGATCCTTGACAGGTGCAAGGTGACCTCTGGCGTTTGTGATTTGACAAAGAATTGGAAACGATTGGCTACGAATTTATAAAAAAAAAAATCTAAAGTGCTTCTCGGCCTTTTGGCTAAGATCATGCGTAACTGACCTGACAGGGGAGTAACCATGACCCCAAAGTGGTTCTCCCTGGATCAGGAAGGTGGTTCTCTTATGCTTTTTGGAAATAGGAGGTGGGTGGGGTGGATTGACCCATCCACCTCCACGGAGGTGTGTGGGGTTGCTGACCCATCCACCTCCATGGCACGAACCTGGTATTGCAGTACTTCCAGGAACGGTGCAGTGGCTCTCGGCCTTTTGGCTAAGAGCATTGGCGCAGAGTGATCCTTGATGTGTGCAAGGTGACCTCTGGTGTTTGTGATTTGACAAAGAATTGGAAAGATTGGCTACAAATAAAAAAAAAAAAAAAAATCTAAAGTGCTGATTAAGCACTCCAATGGTTTTCTCGACGATATTGCATGTGGCTCTGTGGCTCTCGTTGTATCGCTTCTGTGTGGGTGTCACGCAGGAAGGGTCATCAGCCAGGTGGCGAGGCCATATCCTTTGTCACCAAGCATCCAGCATTGACCTTGTGGCTGACTGGTAAACATGTTAGATACAGCGCTCTCATGCAGGATGTGAGAATCTTGGAATTTGGCATTCACTGCCTTAATTATTTGCTGGTGGTTGACAATGAGTTGCACATTCAGGGATTGGAATCTCTTGCGGTTCCAGAAAACCTCTGCATCCTGAAAAGGTGCCCGCATCATGATGTGCGTACAGTCTATTGCTCCTTGCACCTTGGGGAAGTTAGCAATTTGGTAGAATCCTAAAGCCCTCTCAGGGAGCCTCCGTGGTCATAGAGAAGCTGATAAAGTCCCTCCTGCATGCGTAAAGGGCTTCAGTGACCTGTCTAATGCAGCAATGTGTGGCATGCTGAGATATAGCGCAAATGTCGCTAGCTGAGGCCTGAAAGGAACCCGACGTGTAGAACAAAAGTGCCGCGGTGACCTTGACCTCGACGGACCTGATGGTGCTGGCAGGCTGCAGATCTCCCCTGATGAGCTGGCATATCTCACTGATAACCTCTTTGTGGAAGCTCAGTCTCCTAAGGCAGGTGTTATCTGACAAGTTGAGGTAAGACTGCTTCTCCCTGTAAATGCAGGAGGTGTAAGGTCTCGTCCACCTCATCAGTCTGGTACGTCTTCGACTGGGCACATAATGTTGTTGAATATACCTTCTGCCATCTCTAGTCCGCAACATGTGCGTAATCATCAAGACAGGATGAGAAATGACAGGCCCCATTCCAATAACTATCAGTATTACACCAATTATTCACAAACAATAAATGTCACCACTAAGACACCTAAACTAAATTCCAATCGTCCACAGTATGATAAGATGTCTGTTCAGATGTTCACATCACCTTAAAAGAACTCGAGAGTACATCAAAACTCCCTAGAAGTTGAAGCAGCCTTTTAAATGAAGCGACTTGCGATGTAGAAAATGGAGTCCATATCGCTGTAATTAGTTCAGGTGAGAGCAACTTTTTCATAGCTGTTTTTTCGGCAATATGTGTGCGAGGTGCCGAAAGTAATGCTCGGCGATATTTTGGCTGTTAGTTTCGGCAAATGTGATCTTTACGACAAAAAAAAGTGGGCGGGCGGTATTGTTAAATCTCGGTGTTAATGAAATGTTGAAAGTAACGCTGGGCGATATTATGGGCGTTGGTCTCGCCCATTCTGATCTTCCTGCCAAAAAAAAGTGGGCAGACAGTATTATTTTTTATCGCCGTTAAGTACATGCCGAAAGTAACGCTCGGTGATAAGTGACCGAGAAATGGGCGTTAGTTTACATTTTGTGGCTAAATGGCCGATATATGGGCGTTATACCTCATTTCAGCGTTAAAATGGACATTAAGTGGGTGGTATGCATGCAAAAATAATGGAAAGTCGAGCCCATTGAAATAGATTGTAAATAGCTGAGACGCAAGCACTGATTCTTGCTATATGGAAAATGGTTCAAGACCTCCTCGTGAATTTTGATATTCGGGGAACAATGCTATGTGGCGGGAGCAGGTTGGAAGAGGACCTTTGTCTTACGGATGTTTAGTGTAAGGCCCATGCTCTCGTACGCTTCAGTGAAAGTGTTGATGATAGCTTGGAGTTCGGCCTCCGAGTGTGCGTAGATGCAAGCATTGTCTGCATACTGTAATTCAATGACAGGATGGGACGACCAGTATCTAAGCACTGACCACGCTCGATCAGCTCCACTGGGCGGGCCACATCGTCCGCATGCCCGATACAAGACTCCCAAAACAAGCGCTCTACTGGAAAATCCAACACGGCAAGCGAGGCCCAGGTGTGCAGAGGAAACACTTCAGGGACACCTTCAAAGCCTCCTTGAAAAAGTGCAACATTCCCACCGACACCTGGGCATCCCTGGCCCAAGACCGCACAAAGTGGAGGAAAAGCATCCGGGAAGGCACTGAACACCTTGAGTCCCTTCGCCGAGAGTAAGCTGAAGCCAAGCAGAAACAGCGGAAGGAGTGCATGGCAACCCAAGCACCCCACCCACCCGTTCCTCCAACCACCGTCTGCCCCACCTGTGACAGAGACTGTAGGTCCCGCATTGGACTCTTCAATCACCTGAGAACTCATTTTTAGTGTGTAAGCAAGTCATTCTCGACTCTGATTGACCGCCTAAGAGAGATCCTTGCGGTATCCCACTGCCAACCCGAAAGTGATCCATTTATTTCGACTCTCTGTTTTCTGTCTGTTAACCAATACTCAATCCATGCTAGTAGATTACCCCCAATCAAATGAGCCCTAATTTTCTGTAATAATATCTTGTGTGGCACCTTATCGAATGCTTTCTGGAGATCCAAATACACAACATCCACTGGTTCCCCCTTATCTACCCTGCTAGTTACAATCTCAAAACATTCTTAACAGACTTGTCAAACACGATTTCCCTTTCATAATTCCGTGTTGACTCTGCCCCATCATATTATGATTTTTTAAGTGCCTTGTTACCACATCCCTAATAATAGAGTCTAGCATTTTCCCTACTACAGTTGTCAGGATAACTCTAAAGTTCCCCGTGTTTTATCCCCCTCCTTTCTTGAATAGTGGGGTTACATTTGCTACCTTCCAATCCGCAGGGATTGTTTTAGAATCTAGGGAATTCTGGAAGATCACTATCTCTGCAGCCAGCTCTTTTAAACCCCTAGGATGTAGGCCGTCAGGTCCAGGGGATTTGTTGGCTTTTAGTCCCATTAATTTCTTCAGCACTACTTCTTTACTAATACAAATTTTAAAAAAAATTCTCATTCTCGCTATTGGTTCCCCACTATTTCCAGAATGTTTATTGTATCTTCTTTTTGTGAGGTCAGATACAAAGTATTTGTTTAATGTCTGATGTTTCCTTATTCCCCATTATAATTTCTCTTGTCTCTGATGTAAGGGATCCATGTTTACTTCTGCTTATCTCTTCCTTTTTCCATACCTACAGAAGCTTTTACATTCTATTTTTATGTCTCTTGCTAGTTTACTCGCATTCTGCTTTTTTCTCTCTTTATCAATTTCTTGGTTCTTTTTTGTTGAATTCTAAAATCCTCCTACTCCTCAGGCTTACTACTATTTTTGGCCACGTTATAAACCTATTCCTTTAATCTAATACAATCTTTAACTTGACAAGTCGATATTTCAGCTGTACACATTTTGCCAGATCTGAAGGTTGAGTGATAAACAGGCATCTTAATAAGGTTCATAAAAACATAGAAACATATAAATTAGGTGCAGGAGTAGGCCATTCGGCCCTTCGAGCCTGCACTGCCATTCAATAAGATCATGGCTGATCATTCAACCTCAGTACCCCTTTCCTGCTTTCTCTCCATACCCCTTGATCCCTTTAGCCGTAAGGGCCATAAGTAACTCCCTCTTGAATATATCCAATGAACTTGCATCAACAACTCTCTGCGGTAGGGAATTCTACAGGTTAACAACTCTCTGAGTGAAGAAGTTTCTCCTCATCTCAGTCCTAAATGGCTTATCCCTTATCCTTAGACATTATAAAGTATCATCAGTGATAATGCAGACATAAAGAAAGCAAAATGTGGGTCACTAAACAGGCTCGGGAGAGACCTGTACAAAGAACCTCATGATAAAATAAGGAAAATATAGGATTCAACAGGTAGGAAATGAAAGAGACATTGCGAGCGAAAGGCGGTGGACCCTCTGCCAGGGCTGTCTATGACCCTATCCCGGGTTGGCACGGCGAGTGATGGCACTTTGCTCCATGCCAGTGAGCAGATGGTGATAGTGAGCCCAGAGAGGGGCCGAGGATCAAGCCTGGCTCCAGCTCAGCTTTAACAGGCACAGTGAGAACCAATCACAAGCTGGGTAAATGCAGCCAAGTTTAGATGATGTCATGCTTAGTGAAAGGGGATGAGGCTTGGTTTAAAGTTCCATGACATCAGTGACCCGGGCAAAGCACGAGCCAATCAGAGCGGCCCACGGGTGGGCAGGTGGATCAGGGAGAGCAGTGAGGGAGGGGGAGGGGCTTGGAGGCAGCGGGTGGGGCTTGGGACAGAGGAGGCGGGGCTAGGGCCATAAGGGGTGGTGTTCCTGAACGAGAAGGCGTGGCTTGGAGGGAGGGGGTGGGGCCTGGGCAGGGGGGAGGGGTCAGAGAGGAGGGGGCGGGACCAGAGCCAGGAGGCGGGGCTTGAGCCAGGGGCGGGACTTGTAGGCAGGGGGCGGAGTCTGGGCGGGGCCTGGAGGAGGGGCGGGGCCTCCGTGCACTGTTGCCGAGCCCAGTACACCTGCGGATGAAGCAGAGCAGCCGGAGCGGGAGCCGAGCACAAGCAGCAGCCGGAGCCGAGCGCAGCGCAGCACCACATAGCGCTGCGGGACCGAGCGAGCGCGGAGCCGGCGGCACCGGGATCGGGATCGGGAGGCAGCGGCAGCGGCAGCATGGACAAGGCGCACAGCAAGACGGTGGAGGAAGTTCTCGTTCACTTCGGGGTGAATGAGAACACCGGGCTGAGCCCGGAGCAAGTGAAGCAAAGCCTGGAGCGGTGGGGACCCAACGGTGAGTGACGGTGGGGGAGCGGGAGCACCCCAGGGTGGGTGTGTGAGTGAGTGTGCACCCCTGGGTGGGAGTGAGTGATCACCCCTGGGTGGGGGGGAGTGAGTGATCACCCCTGGGTGGGTGTGCACCCCTGGCGGAGCACCCTTGGGTGTGTGAGGGTGGGGGTGCACCCTTGGGTGTGTGAGGGTGGGGGAACACCCAGTGGTGTGCACCCATGGGTGAGTGACGGTGGGGGAAGCACCCATGGGTGAGTGACGGTGGGGGAAGCACCCATGGGTGAGTGACGGTGGGGGAAGCACCCATGGGAGTGTGAAGGTGGGAGGAGCACACTTGGGTGTGTGAAGGTGGGGGAGCACACTTGGATGTCTGAGGGGAGCACCCAGTGGTGTGCATCCATGGTTAAGTAAGGATGGGCGAGCACCCCTGGGTGAGCAGCCATGGGTGTGTGAGGAGAACAACCAGTGGTGCGCATCTGTGGGTGAGTAAGAAGGGGGAGGTTTGAGACAATGGGAAGGAGACAGGACGAGAGGAATCTGATCAAATGCGGGGGAGGGAGGGCATGCGAGCGAGCAAAAGGATATGTGCGATGAGCAGGAAGTGAAGGAGTGTGTTTGAGAGAGGCGGAGAGCCGAGGGTGTGAGAGAGCGGGGAGGCACCGAATGTGGGAGAGCGGGTGTGATCCACGGCCAACACTCCCCACAATCTGACCTAGGGCAAGGAGCCTGCCCTGTGCCCTGTCCCTGTGCCCTGTCTCTGACATGTTGCCAGCACAGCGAGCGGATTATTGGTGGTGAATGTCCCAACTCTGACAGGACAGGACGGGACAGGAGATTTAGCAGCATGGCCTGGAGTCTCTCAGAAACCCTGATCCGTGACACCCCTCAGTGTCGGGGGCACTGGCCGCATTGTTGAACGACAGTCTGGCATCAACTTCAGTATAGTAATGTGTTAGAGTTGATCAGTGCTTTACAGCATTGTGTGTGTGAGAGAATTTGAGCTTGTTTTTATATGTAATATATTATATTTTTCTATATACGCAGTAACATGGTACTATAATTATAATCACTTAAAATGCATTGTGCTTAGGGTTGGATTCAGAGGTGGCCCTAACAACTGTTGCAGTTTGTGCTTACCATTTAGTATTGATTTGTGGGCTAGAGACAGAGTAACCGGAGGCTGCTCTGTGGAGCGACTGCAGTTCTGAATCTAGGGCTGCAAAAGAAGCGAGATGGGACATGGACATCAACAGAGTGGGTCAGGTGTGGCTGATGGGCAATGCAAGGACATTTATGTAGAACTAAGACAGGATGTGTCTTCATTTGGGTCTTTTCTGCAAGCTTAAATCATCAGTATTCCTAAAGAGAGTGTTTCGTTTCTTCGAACGAACTTGCTGTCTAATCTGGCAGTAATTGTGTTGCAATTAATAAACCCGAGCAGTCACTTTCCAGGACGTGACAATTTCACTCTCATTTTGTAAAATGTTTAAATGTTGTCTGGTTTTTTACTCTAGTTTTGCTACACCAGTTACTGTTAATGTGCAGAAAATATTAAAGCGAGGGATCCATGTTATATTTTAAATGTGTGCACTGCTCTCTGACTGAACGACCGAGAGTGGGGACAGTTCCTGGGGAGTAGAAGTTATACCGCGGGCCATTTGGCCCATTCAGTCCATGTGGGTGGCCTCTCACTATTGGCCCACGAGGGCCAGTGTCATTTGTAGGTTGACCTAGCCTCAAATTCGTGCTGGCAGGAATGTGGTCGGAGGCCTCTCGCCTCTCCTCGCCTCTACTTGCTCAACCCCAGCCCAATGCACCTTGCACAATGGCCGAAGACCTTGCGTGTAAGTGAGACAACGCTGTCGTTTCACCTTGGGGTCTCCTCACCTCTATTCTTGAGTAACCGTAGCGCTGTGGCATACAGGGCCCAAACTGAATACTCTGTTCACGCTCACTGGCTGCTTCACAGAGACCAATGTGACAGTGTCTTATTCAAACAAATAGCCTTTAATCTTAAAAAAAAATCCAATGTAAAATTTGCAACAGCTGCCTGCTTTTAATGCAAATAATATCTCTTGTGCTCTGCATTCTGCTGTGTTGTGAAGTAGATTGAGAAAATATATACAGCCTTCGTTGGGAGTCTCTGAAATATATGTAGGATTTTGGCTCAGAATAACGCACATTAAAAGGCAAATACAAACCTGATGAGATAAGGACATGTCTAAGCTGACACTTGTACTGTATTTGATTGCTAAACACTGCACTCTCCACATAGCCCCTTCTATCTCGTGTACATGGATGTAACAAACAGGGTGGATAAGGGGGAACTCGTGGATGTGGTGTATTTGGATTTCCAGAAGGCATTTGACAAGGTGCCACATAAAAGGTTACTGTACAAGATAAAAGTTCACGGGGTTGGGGGTAATATTAGCATGGATAGGGGATTGGCTAACTAACAGAAAACAGAGAGTCAGGTTAAATGGGTCATTTTCCGGTTGGCCAACAATGACTAGTGGGGTGCCGCAGGGATCAGTGCTGGGGCCTCAACTATTTACAATCTTTATTAATGACTTGGATGAAGGGACCGAGTGTAATGTAGCCAAGTTTGCTGATGATACAAAGATGGGTGGGAAAGCAAATTGTGAGGAGGACACAAAAAAATCTGCAAAGGGATATAGACAAGCGAAGTGAGTGGGCAAAAATTTGGCAGATGGAGTATAATGTGGGAAAGTGTGAGGTTATCCACTTTGACAGAAAAAATCGAAGCAAATTATAATTTAAATGGAGAAAAATTACAAAATGCTGCAATAGAGAGAGACCCGGGGGTCTTTGTGCATGAAACACAAAAAGCTAGTATGCAGATATAGCAAGTAATCAGGAAGGCAAATGGAATGTTGGCCTTTATTACAAGGGGGATGGAGTATAAAAGCAGAGAAGTCCTGCTACAACTGTACAGGGTATTGGTGAGGACATACCTAGAGTACTGCGTACAGTTTTGGTCTCTGTATTTAAGGAAGGATATACTTGCATTGGAGGCTGTTCAGAGAAGGTTCACTTGGTTGATTCTGGAGATGAGGAGGTTGACTTATGAAGATAGGTTGAGTAGGTTAGGCCTATATACATTGGCGTTCCGAAGAATGAGAGATAATCTTATCAAAACATACAAGATAATGAGGGGACTCGACAAGGTGGATGCAGAGAGGATATTTCCACTATAGGGGAAACTAAAACTAGAGGACATAGTCTCATAATAAGGGGCCGCCCATTTAAAACTGAAATGAGGAGGAATTTCTTCTGAGGGTTGTAAATCTTTGGAATTCTCTGCCCCAGAGAGCTGTGGAGGCTAGGTCATTGAATATATTTAAGGTGGAGATAGACAGATTTTTGAGCAATAAGGGAGTGAAGGGTTATGGGGAAAGGGCAGGGAAGTGGAGCTGAGTCCATGATCAGATCAGCCATGATCTTATTGAATGGCGGAGCAGGCTCGAGGGGCCAAATGGCCAACTCCTGCTCCTGTTTCTTATGACTGCACCTTGTTCATTGGAACAGGATACTGGAGTGCTTTTCCTTTTTGAATGTTGGATGTTGTTCATTTACTGTTTACTGTACAGATTTGGACTTGCCTGGACTTGTAGGGACAGTTTGGAATCAACTTTTGAAATGAGCGGGAAGTAGGGCAGTGGGATGTGTGTTGGTGCAGTGAGATCATTAGCCCAGTAGAGGTGTGTTGGAAGAAGAATTCCTGAGCATTACATTAACACTAATGCATTTATAGTTACTAAGCCAGAGGCGAACGTGGGATTTTAGGTATCGCTGTACTAAGCAGTCATCAGAAACTGCAGAGGTTTGAGGCTATAAACACATCTATTATAGTTCCTGCCTGGCTTATTGTTTAATGTTACACCAGGAGCATTGAGTAAATGTGAGAGCCCGAGCGAGAAGGCAGGTCTGTAGCAGCAATAGATACTGTCAGCTCACAGAAGAGAAATGAATCATCAGCCGAGTGATAAACAAAACTCTCCTTGCACTTTAACCCTTGGAGGAAGTGCTTACTAACACAAAGTGTAATCTGAAAAGTAGGAAGTAAGCATTTGGTGCCAGGACTATACTGTTAGGAGGCACATTCTTAAAGCAGAGCAGCATTAGCCCTGGGGAATGTCGATGTGGAGGGTAACCAATCGGGCCACAATTGGTCATTAAAGATACTGAATTTGGGTCAGTCAACCATTTTTGACTTTCCATTTCCTTGTTCCTATATTACAGCAGTGATTACACTTTAAAAGTGCTTCATTGGCTGTGAGAAACACTATATAAATGTACGCCTCTCTTTTTTTTTTGTTGGTGAGAAATATTCGATCAAACACTAACGCTCCTCTGGCTCCCCATCTCCCTCTGTGGAGTTTTCACCAAAGTCTGCTGCCACACAGTCCAGGTGTTAACCCAATCCAGTCCAGGAGGGTGATATCTGCTGAGATAGTGAACAGTCAGAGTGAGGCTTCACCTTGGGCTATTGTGCCATCGGATTACTGCCCCGAAAAGCTGTTGAGGCCGGGTGTCAATTGTAAATTTCAGAACTGAGATTGACAGACATTATTGTTAGGTAAGGGTTATGGAAACAAGGTGTGTAAATTAAGGTACAGATCAGCCATGATCTAATTGAATGGTGGGATGGGCTCGAGGGGCTGAGTGGCCTCCTCCAGTTCCTATGTTCTACTCGTGGCCAGACATTTGCTCTGACTATGTAATATTGTCTACAGTCTCCTCTAAATTCAGTTGCTTAATCTGATAATCAAAATCTAATTTCCTAATCTTGTGTTGCTTAAGTCGAATAATTGGGTAATTAAAATTTTTTATGCAAAGTAACCGCTCCTGAAATATCAGGGGTAGCTGACAGGGTTAACCATATATAAAGTAATTTTAAGGAGAGTTTTTCTATGATATAGGGGGCAGTGTATGTGGCATAGGCAGTGATGGAGCTGCAGCTATCCTGTGCTGCCACATTGCTTCACTTCCTGCCTTGTACTGTACACAAGGAAGTGGATTGTGGCGAATAATACAACAGAAACTTCTGTGAGGTAAAGATGGGAATCTGGAGAGCGTTTCTGAGCCAGTGTTAATCTGGGATTCGGAGTGGACAAATGGGGATGGACAGAGTGTGAATTAACAGGATTGGTCACTTAAATCGCCAACTGCTTGCCCTGGTTTCCACTGCTTCAATGCCAGCACCTTAAATCACTGGGCAAAAAGCCCACAGAGCTGTAGGTTGGAACCTGTTGAGGCATCTCACACAGCACGAGAAAGAACATCAAGAATAGAAGCAAATTGCTCGTAATTGTGCTGCTTGGCAACAATTGTGATAGTGTACAAAAGAGTTTTTAATCAACATTATATATTGCTACCAATTAAAAGGTCTTTTCAAATGTACATTCTTCTGGTGACCTGATTCCACATTCCATCTTCTGGTGCCTTTTCTGCATTGTCCCAAGGTTCTTCATAGGAAAATTAACAAACAAAAATTAACACAGAGCCAAAGAGAGAGATATTAGAACAAGGTGTCCCAAGATCTTGGTCAAAGAGGTAGGTTTTAAAGGAGGGCCCTAAAGGAAGAGCGAGGCGGAGAGATTCAGGGAGATAATTCCAGAGCTTGGGGCCAGAGTGCGCTGATGGCATGGCTGCCAATGGTGGGGTGAAGGAAGTGGCGAATGTGCAAGAGGCCAGAATTAAAGGAATGCAGAGTTCTCGGAGGGTTGGAGGGTTGGAGGGCTGGAGGAGGTTGTAGAGAAAGGGAAGGGTGAAGCCATGGAGGGATTTGTGAGGATCAGAATTTGAAAATTGAGGCATTACTGGACCGGAAGCCAATGTAGGTCAGCGAGCACAGCGGTGATGGGTGAATGGGACTTAGTGCGAGTTAGGATAGAGGCAGCAGAGTTTTGGATGAGTTCAAGTTTATAGAAGGGTGGAAGATGGGAGGCCAGCCAGGAGAACAGTGGAAAATCGAGTCTGGAGGTAACGAAAGTAGATTTATACACGTGCCTTTCCATTGGATCATCCTCCTCTTCAAAATATCTCAAAGAAAATTGATGACATATCCATGAAATTGCCCGATAATTCTTCTTGTGCGGAGTTGGATCTGGTACAGCGGGACTCCAGTTTCACGAGGCATGTGTGTGTTAGTCAATATGATGAAATGTGAAGTATCACTGGAGCTCTTTTACAAGGTGTTTGGTCAATCATGGCCAGAGCTGGTAATAAACTGTGTTCTCCTATCCGTGGATTTGTTTGTCTGTCTGAGGGAGCGCTGCACTTTCGGAGGTGCAGTCTTTTGGATGAAACGTTAAACCGAGTGGACGTAAAAGATCCCATGGCACTATTTCGAAGAAGAGCAGGGGAGTTATCCCCGGTGTGCTGGCCAATATTTATCCCTCAATCAACATAACAAAAACAGATTATCTGGTTATTGTCACATTGCTGTTTGTGGGAGCTTACTGTGCGCAAATTGGCTGCCGCGTCGTCTACATTATAGCAGTGACTACACTTCAAAAAGAACATAATTGGCTGTAAAGCACATTGGGACCTCCAGTGATCTTGAAAGGCGCTATAGAAATGCAAGTCTTTCATTCACAAGTTGGAGGGTCAGTACATCATTCCCTCATTTACAAGTCGGGGTGTGAGTCAGTACATCACTCTCTCATTAGCAAGGGGGAGTCATCCTTCATTACATAACTCTCATTCATAATAACAAGAGCAGAGCCACGATAGTCCTGGCTCATTGTCCCTGGCAGGCTGTATGCTTCCTTCCCCTGGGTGCCGGGTAACTGGCTGCTTATTTCTGTTTTTGTGTACCAATGAAAACACTTTCTGCAAAAGGAGCAGTTCCCTTTGATGGGGGATGGGTTGGGATCCCCGCGAGTGTGAATATTTCCAGGTGTTCTTGGGGTGTGTGTCAGTATTTGTGAGAGTTCCCTGGGATAGTGTCTGTATTTCTAAAGGTTTTCTGGGAGTGTGTCTATTTACAGCGGGTCTCAGGGAGTGTGTCAATATTTACAGGGGGTCTCCGGGAGTGTGTCAGTATTTACAAGGGGTCTCCGGGAGTGTGTCAGTATTTACAGGGGGGGTCCCCAGGAGTGTGCTAGTGTTTACAGGGGGTCTCCGGGAGTATGTCAGTTTTTACAGGGGTGGTCCCCAGGAGTGTGCCAGTGTTTACAGGGGGTCTCTGGGAGTGTGCCAGTATTTACAGGGGGGTCCCCAGGAGTGTGCCAGTATTTACAGGGGGGTCCCCAGGAGTGTGCCAGTATTTACATGGTGGTCCCCAGGAGTGTGCCAGTATTTACAGGGAGTCCCGGGAGTGTCAATATTTACAGGGGGCCTCCGGGAGTGTTTCAGTATTTACAGGGGTCCCAGAGTGCCAGTATTTACAGGGAGTCCGGGAGTGTCAATATTTACAGGGGGTTCTCCGGGAGTGTTTCAGTATTTACAGGGGGTCTCTGGGAGTGAGTCCATTTTCTCGATTGTCAGTTTTGCTGGGTGCCACTGCTAGAGATAATGGAGCAGTCTGCTGGAATGTGCCAGGATCTGTGAATTTGTATTACTTATAAATCTGGCCATGTTTGTAACTTGTTTTGCAGAAGCAAGTTAGAGCAACTGATGTGGCTTTTGATATAAATAATGGGAAAAAGCACGTTCTCAGAAGATCGGCTCAATCCAATTTAATTTGACCAAATATAACTAAACTGGTGAGTATCAAGTGCAGGAAACCATTTCACTGCAGACTGAACTTGTGCTTTCTCAAGGCACGGTTGAGTGGGTTTCTGAGCAGGTTGGGTCTTGATATGCTTGCTGCTGAACACTGAGACTTCAGTGAACATGTTTCCGAGGGATAGGTGCTTTATTTCCATTTGAAATTGGAGCCGAAATCTCTGAAGAAAGACCCACCCATGCACCAACCCATTGTCCCCAGGAGCACCTGCCCAGGTAGAGCGAGGGAGAGAGCGAGTGGAGGGCCATTTAGCCCCTCGGTCACCTGTTCCGCCATTGAATTAGATCATAGCTGATCTGTATCTTAACTCCATTTACCTGCCTTGGTTCCGTAACCCTTAGTACCCTTGCCGAACAAAACTCTATCAATCTCAGTTTTGAAATTTTAATTTAATTAATCTCAATCCTTTTTTTAGGTGGTGGTTGGGGGGAGGGGGGGGGGGTAGGGTAGGGTAGTAGAGATTTCCATATTTCCACTACCCTTTGTGTGAAGAAGTGCTCCCTGACATCACCCCTGAACGGCCGAGCTCTAATTTGAAGGTGACGCTCCCTTGTTCTGGACTCCCCCACCCACCTCCCCCCCTTCCCCCCACCCCCCACCACCAGAGCAATAGTTTCTCTCTATATCAAATCCTTTCATCATTTTAAACACTTCAATTAGATCGCCCCTTAATCTTCTATACTCAAGGGAATACAGGCCTAGTCTATGCAACCTGTCCTCATCATTTAGCCCTTTTAAGCCCCGGTAACATTCTGGTGAATCTGCGCTGCTCCCCTCCGAGGCCGATATATCCTCCCTGAGATGCGGTGCCCAGAACTGAACACAGTTACTCCGGATGGGGTCTAACCAGAGCTTTATATATGGCTGCATACAGAGAATGAGAGATACTTGTGCTGAAGCGTAGAGAGAGGGCACAGGCACACAATGCACACATCGCATAGCAGCAGTGAACAGGCAGATGCAGAGTGAGCGAGACCAATGCATGTACACGTGCCGAGAAAAGGAGCCGCCTTTAAACGGCTCTCGGACAAATAGTTTAACCGTGAAGCAGAGTCTGCTGAAGGCAAGGCATTCTCGACTGTCGATTATATATTTTTGGATTCCAGCCCTCATGTTGTTTAATGGAGTCGCATTGCTGTACTAAAGGAGTTTTGTGGGGGTGAGTGGCCTCATCAAGATATAAAAAGAAATGGCGGTGATATTATTTTGAATATTTTCAACTCTCCAAATTCATTTAGAACATACGAATTATGAACAGGAGTCAGCCATTCGGCCCCTCAGGCCTGCTCTGCCATTCAATGAGATCATGGTTAATCTTCAATCTCAACGCCCCTTTCCTGCACTATCTCCATATCCTTTGATTCCTTTACTATCCAAAAATCTATCGATCTCTGTCTTGAATATACTCAAAGACTGAACCTCCACAGCCCTCTGGGGTAGAGAATTCCAGAGATTCACCACCCTCTGAGTGAAGAGGTTTCTCTTCATCTCAGTCCTAAATGGCCGACCCCTTATTCTGAGACTGTGACCCCTGGTTCTAGACTCCGCAGCCCTGTAAGAATTTTGTATGTTTATGTGGATGACTGTTCTGTTCAACAAAAATTGCCATCAGTGTCCTTTTTTCATTCCAAGAAACTAGATACACTTTCTCTCTATCTCTCTCTCTCCCTCTCTCTCACTCTTCTGCTCTCTTTGTCGCTCATGCTCTTTCTTCCTTCTCTCTCTGATGCACAGATGTGTGCAGAAACATGCATACAGAGAGAGAGAAAGGGAGACCGATGCACAAACTGGGAACAAGAAAGGTGTGTGTGCAAAGACACTGCATGAGACACCCAGAGGTGGAGTATGACCTGTTGGCATATAGTCAGCGAATGCTGTTGCTCGACTGACCGTACTCGGACCAAGTCCGCAGAGTCTATAATTCTGCTGGCAGCACTAGCAGCTCTGTAGGTGGCTCCTCGATGATACCGAGCCCGTTTGGTGCTTCACAGTTGACCCGCACAATTTCCAGCCAACATTAAATCAAATCAAGCGAGTCAACGAGTGTTGAAAATGTTCGACAACTTGAGAAAATGGACTTGGAAAGCTTAAAAAAAATTCACTGCACTTGTTCTGGTTACTTGAGGTTCCCACACTTGCCCAAAGCTAATGCCATTTCTGTTCATGATTGAAGAACATAAGAATTAGGAGCAGGAGTAGGCCATTTAACTCTTCGAACCTGCTCTGCCATTCAATAAGATCATGGCTGATCTTCTAGCCCAACTCCACCTTCCCCCGCTATCCCCATATCCCTTGATTCTCTTCAAAATTCTGTTGATCTCCGTCTTGAATATACTCAACAACTGATTATCCACAGCCCTCTGGGATAGAGAATTCCAAAGATTCACAACGCTCTTGAGTGAAGACATTTCTCATCGGTCCTAAATGGCCAAATAATATTTACCAGCGGGATGGGTACCATATGAGTGTACTGCACATCTAGTTTATGCAGTGCACTATGTCTGAGTGACCCTTCGCCTTTCCAGGGTCAACTCCGAAGACCTGGACCAGTCCAGCTAAGATCCTGTTTCTCCCACGTCTGGTTGTTGGGGTGCCCCGCACTTGGCTTTGGGACTCTTGGGCTCTGCAGGGGCAGAATCAGCCATTCCTGATCACTGTCCAGTGGCCCTTGTTAGTGTGTGTGTATGTGTGTTAGTGTGTGTGTGTGTAAATCAATCGAGGACAAATTGTGACTCTGCTGTGAATCCACTGACACTCATTGTCTAGGCTTACACATGAAAAAAGTCCTCTGAGCAGGATGGAGAAGGGGCCACCACAGCTGTGGAACTGAGCCCCAATAAGAGCACCTTCAAGGGGCAAGCAGTAAAAAGCCATAGTGGAGAAATAAAAATGGTTTAAGTAGCTGCGAATTTAGGTGGAAGCGACCACATTGACTTGGGTACAAAGCCTTGGTGTGTGCCACAGGTATTTCTGGTAGATACTCAACACCAGCTGAGTGCAGGAACATCTCCCCAGAAACGCTCCATGTGGAATGTTTACATTGGGTTTCCACACCGATATTTAGCCCCAGTTACCCCTGCTATCGGTTCTCTGCCACCTTTGTGTCTTACTGTGCTGCTTCAAGTTTATAAATAGACCGCTCCGCTCGCTGAAATTAGTTCTTTGAGCACTTTGAGTGGGTAATCCTGCAGGGATTTTTTTCCCCATAGAAGTTCAATCCTGGCAACTGCTGAGCTAGTTTGCCAAAATGGATGGGGATTATACTGGGATCAGGGCTTCTGTGAATTGAGATCACAGTCGAACATTCTCAAATCCTTCTGATCCAGCTTATTCAAACCGTTCATTCACCAATTGAGTGTCGGCCAATCCGTAAAACTGATCAGAACTGTTTCTGGGTTTTCAAAGACACTGCTGCGTGTAGGTGTGTGTGGTCCCACACTCAGTATCGAGAGCAGCATGGCTGAAAGAGAAGCAAGGATTGCTACTGCAGCACGGGCCAGTGAGAGGGAGGGTGCATGTTGTTGGGGAGGAATGGCCCAGCCCTGCCGCACCAATCATCCCTGCAGCTACCAGCATTTTTAACCTAGAATTTATAATTGTAATATAACCGCAGGGTGTGTGTGACTGACACCAAAGTTTAACATTACCTTTAGTTAATATGAGCAAAGAATGTCTTGCATTTCTATAGCACCTATCACAATCTTGGGATGTCCCAAAGTGCTTCACAGCCAATAAAGCACTTTTGAAGTGTAATCACTGTTGTGATGTAAGCAGTCAAATTATGCACAGCAAGCTCCCACAAACAGCAATGCGATAATGACCAGATAATCTGTTGATGTTGGTTGAGGGATAAATAATGGCCAGGAAACCGGAGAGCGCTCCCCTGCCCTTCTTTGAATAGTGCCATGGGATCTTTTACATTCACCTGAGAGGGCAGATGGGGCCTCGGTTTAACGTCTCATCTGAAAGACGGCACCTCCGACAGTGCAGCACTCCCTCAGCACTGCACTGGGAGTGTCAGTTTAGTTTTTTTGTGCTCAAGTCCCTGGAGTGGGACTTTAACCCACAACCTTCTGACTCAGGCGAGAGTACTGCCCACCGAGCCACAGCTGACACCTATATAGGTAAAGAGATATTCCCTTCTGCTCTGTTTTGCAATCTTTTTGTTGTTTCTAGAGGGAGTGGTGACTTTGCAATCATGAGATTGCGCACTACTGATTCACTGACGCGTTTGACGTGACTTCAATGAGTTGTAGTGGTGACACTGTTCGGCCCATCGCGCCTGTGCTAGCTCTTCAGCTGGGTTCATTTAATCCCATTTTGCTGAATGTTGTCAGTCTTTCAGACACCGGTGCACTTCAGGTTACCAGCCTGTACCCAAGATGCTCATTTGGATGGCACTCCCTTCTGTGCATGAAAATACCATGCACCAGTGGCTGGGCTGCCAATAAGTTGCTGTGTTGTTTTTTTAAAAATGTGTTCTCTCTTGGCCTCTCGCAGGTAACCTGATTAGCATTGAGGCTTAGGCTGTGTAATTGGAAGCTGTCGGCACTTCAGATGGAGGTGAGCTGGAAAGACTTATTCCTAGAATCATAGAATTACACAACACAGAATGAGGCCACTCGGCCCATCATGCCTGTGTTGGCTCTTTGAAAGAGTGATCCAATTAATCCCTTTCCCCGTAGCCCTGTAAATCTTTTCCCTTTAAATATTTATCCAATTCCTTTTTGAAAGTATTAAATCTGTTTCCACCGCTCTTTCAGGCAGCATGTTCCAGATCACAACAACTCGCTACGTAAAACAATTTTTTCCCCTCTCGCCCCTGCTACTTTTGCCAATCACTTTAAAACTGTCCTCTGGTTACTGACCTGCTTGCCAGTGGAATCGGATCTCCCTATCTACTCTATCAAAGTCCCCTCATCATTTTCAAGTGTTCTTGTTAACTATCACAGTTTTTTTTCTGGGACAGTGCCAATTGTACAACATGCCTCCAATTTAACCTGATGTGCTCTGATTTGTTAAAACTGCCTCCTATCCAATAATAGTTCTGTTACTGGACTAGTAATCCAGAGAAGGCAAGTTAAAATCCCACCTGGGCCGTTTAGAAAGTTGAATTCAGTTTTTAAAAAGCTGATATCTGTAAAAGTGACCATGAAGCTCTTGATGGTCATAAAAACCCATCTGGTTCACTAATGTCCTTTAGGGAAGGAAAGCTGCCGTCCTTACCCGGTCGGGCCTACATGTGACTCCAGTCCCAAACCAATGTGGTTGATTCAACTGCCCTTCGAAGGGACCTTGCGAGACACTCAATTGTACCAAACCATTACCAGCCGTTCAAGAAGGCCCATCTCGGGACAACTCGGGATTGGTAGTGCCAGTCTTGTCAGCGATGTCCACATGCTGAGACTGAATTATAAAGTAAGAAATGTTCCTAATTCGCTGAGCTACACCACTGCTGATCTTTATTATACCTCTTTGTTCCAGCCCCCCAACTATTTTAGTTGAACCTGTAAATCAAATGCAAATTCAAATCCCCCCTTATTAAAGGGGGCACCAAAACTGACAAATGAACAAATTAAACTTTAGATACTAACAGATCAAATTAAAATGTGGTCGCCTGTTTCAGCCCCCCAACTCTGATCAGTCCACCCCCGTCCAGCTTTTTGGATGTCCAATTTTGTCAAGTATTGAGGCAGTGAGGTAGGTTAACAGGTTGTCCAACAGAGGTTGAGGTATTAAACATCGGGGTTGTTAATAGTAAAGATGGAGGGAGTCCCCGAGTGGTTGGGGATTAGGGCTGGTGCAGCGTCTATCAGTTCCCCATTGTAGAACCACTCAATGGACCGAGGTTCGTGGCTATCCACCCTCCCAATCATCACTCCATCCCTTGGCCCTGTTTCATTGGAGGGGCAGTACAATGGAAAAGCTTGTGTTTCTGTCGCGATTGGTGGTGTGAGAATTTTGAAAAGTAATGTCATTGTTCAGTGGCGGCGATTACCCACGGCCAGATTGGTGCAGTGATACCGTGCTCACTGGCTTTTCATCTGGAATCAACTGAGCTCCTAAAGACAACCCATAAAGAGGGACATTGCATTGCAAAGTGTAGTTACTGTTGTAATGGAGGGTAAAGCAGCAGTCAATATGTGCACAGCAAGCTCCCACAGACAGCAGTGAGATAATGACCTGTTTTGCAGTGACTTTGTTTGAATAAGTGTTGGTGGGGAGGACTTCCCTGCTCATCACAATATTCACAACACTTATGCCCTTGATGCATAATTGCCCGGCAAACTCCCACACATCAAACCATAAATCCTCCATTCAGTCTCTTCGCGGGCTTTCAAAGGTTAAACGTGTCCTTGAAGCGGAATGGAAATGGAACCGTTCCCCCTTTCCCTCCCAATCTCAATTGCGAATGTGATCACTGCTGGATCTTCTTGTTTGGGCCCTTAACTTTACACGTGCGGAGTGTGGGGTTGAGCGAGACCTGTAGTTTAACAGTGTGACCTTTACACGGAGACCGAGGGCACTGATGGAATGGCGCAGGCTGACAGACCTGCTGCATCCAGGAGTGTTGTGAATTTAAATAACCTGCAGATGGATGGGGATGGGGGAGGGGGACGGGAATTGATCACACAGCGGGGGTGGGACTGCTACACTTCGTATTACTCCATAGTACCCTGGTGTGTGACACAGGCTCGCTGTGTGACCCTGGCCGGTTCATCCTCTGCAGACAGAGGTGATCCTGATAAAGGACGAGACGGCAGAGCCTGAGTTTGATCACCGGTGGACATCTCTTGCTTCCTGCTGCTCTTGAGCGCTGAAGGTCTTTTCTAAGCACCCTTGATGCTGAAAATCCACCACATTAAAGTAACAGTGCTTTGCTCTTGTGGACCAGCTGTCAGACACAAGCTGTCAAGGTCTGATTCTACACCATTCAGTAAGAATTCCCATTTGTTTTCACTGCTGCACTCCGATTGGCATGGAGTACAGAGGGGCAACTGTTTCCTCGTTGTGTCTCTCCCTCTTGGATTCAGCAACTGTGACAGCGAAGCTTCGAAAAGTGTGCAATGTGTCAGGATTAGAGTGTTCAAAATATTGAGGCTATTCCAGCATTCCTCAGAGGTGGGGAGCAGAGAGGACTGGAGTATTTAGAGCAGGGACATAGACAGCTCCATTTATTATATTTGTGTATGTATAGTTTCAAAATCGTGTCACTCTTAAGCTTCCTTGAATTGTTTAAAATAACTCCACTTGCCCAAATATGCCTCGCAGTGTAGCTATAAACCTTGCATGTAGTCTGCCTGGGCTGCCTCACGTGTTTGAGGGATCACGCCCACAGCATGTCATGTGTCCATTGCACAAAAGTCTAATTCAATCAATTAACCACGGTTATTGTTGCCAAATATCCAGTTGACGAGGTGAATGAATCAGAACGTACCACCGAAGACTCGATAACCGACAGAGCGTTTTTTTCCAAGCTACCATGTCATTAGCCAGCAATTGCCACCGACCGGGGTACGGTAGTGTGATGGTTAGGTGGCACCAGCTCAAACTCCACCACGGCAGTTTGGGAAAGATAAATCCGGAATAAAAAGCTGCTAGCAGTAAAAATGACCATGAACCTATCGTAACAACATAGGAAACAGGAGCAGGAATAGGCCCTACGGCCCCTCGAGCCTGCTCCGCCATTCAATAAGATCATGGCTGATCATCAACTTCAACTCCACTTTCCCGCCCGATCCCCATAAGAACCCAACTGGTTCACTAATGCCCTTTAGGGAAGGAAACCTGCTGTCCCTTACCCAGTCTGGCCTTATATGGCTCTGGTTGGGGTGGTGTGTCGACTGTTTCAATGTAAGGGGTGTGATCAGCCATGATCATATTGAATGGCAGTGCAGGCTCAAAAGGCCGAATGGCCGACTCCTGCACCTATTTTCTATGTTTCTATGTGTCGCAGTTGTGTGGGGCGGACTGGTTGGGCTGGGTGCTCTTTGCCTTTCCGCCATTGTTCATAGGTTTATATGTAACCTTCAGGGCTGCTGACCGAGGGCCGTGTGGCTTTGTCGGCCGGCGCGGACACGATGGGCTGGAATGGCCGTCTCCTGCGCTATAAATTTCTATTTTTCTATGTGACTCCAGTCCCTCCCACCAACGTGGTTGACTTTGAAGTGGCCGAGCAAACGGCTCACTTGAATGAACCTACGGGTGGGCAATGAATGCTCGTGTTGCCAGTCTGAGAATGAATTCTGAAAAAAAAACTGACCAATGAAATTGTTCAACTGCAGTTGTAGTGCACCATATTCCTCCTTCACTCAGGTTAATGTAAACTGCAGGAAACAACACGTGTAAATAAAACGTTTCCTCAATCATCAGCAGCTGTAGATCTCGCACTCTGGAACTTCCTTGCTCAGCCCCTCGGCCTCTCCACCTCCCCTCTTGCTCTCCTTGAAACCCGCTCCAGCCCACTTTTTGGTCCTCCCTCCTCACATCGCCTTCGGCTTGATGCCCATTGTTTGATTGTGCCTCTGCGAAGTATTTTGGGTTTTCTGTGTGGTTATGGGTGCTGTAACCACACTGTGCAATTTGCTGCTTCGGAGAGTTGTGGAAGCTGGGACATTGCATCAATTTAAAAGAGAAATAGACAGTTTCTTGAGCGATAAGGGGTTATGGGGAGCGGGCGGGGAAGTGGAGCTGAGTCCATGATCAGATCAGCCATGATCTTAGTGAATGGTGGAGCAGGCTGGAAGGGGCCGTATGGCCTACTCCTGTTCCTATTTCTTACGTTCTTATGTAAATGCACGCTATTACAACATGAGCAATGCTCCAAACTTTACAAAAGAATGAAATGTTTGCAAGAAGCTTCCCCATCAAGGCCTGTCCTGGAGCTGGGAGCTTGAGTCGGAAACTTCACTTGGGCCTGGGCTGCGAATTCCTGCGATGATGTCTGTGGGAAAGATGCCATCACAGGACTTTGATAATTCAGTCAGGCTTTCCCTTCCCTGTAACCACAATCTGTGCTCGCTTAAGAAATCGTATGTGCCACGAGAGCAATTGTTGCCCTTTGGGTTGGGAAGATTTTCTGTGTCACAGTTTACATTTATTCAGCGTTTGTAACAGTTTTATTTTCTCCTCTGCTCTCCTGACATGCTGCGCTCCAGTTCCACACACACCGACTCTGCACCAGTGCTTTGCCAAAGTGACCATTCTTCATACATGAGCATAAACAGAGGACCTTGTCAGGCTATTTTACTGCGCGCATTGCAGCCAAGTCCCTTGCTGTTGTTACCGTGTCCCCACTTACACGGGGCAGGAAGAGGCCATTCAGCCCCTCAAGCCTGTTCCGCCATTCAATCAGATCATGGCTGATCTGTACCTTAACTCCATTTACCTGCCTTTTGCTACCCCCACCTAACAACAACCTAGCGACGGATGTTGAGGCAATAGAAAGATTGAGTGAATCTGGGCTGTACCCAATAAGGGAATTAAGGGTTACGGGGAGCGGGCGGGTAAGTGGAGCTGAGTCCACGGCCAGATCAGCCATGATCTTATTGAATGGCGGAGCAGGCTCGAGGGGCTAGATGGCCTACTCCTGTTCCTAATTCTTATGTTCTTATGTTCTTATGTACCCTCTCTATTGCCTTACACCCTTCCTGTAATGTGGAGCCCAAAACTCCACACACTCCAGTCTTACTAAGATATATGGATTCACCATTACATCTCGACGTTTACATTCTATACTTCTTGCCATAAAACCCAATATTCCATCAGCTGTTTTAAGGCCTTTTCCGCTCGAGGTGCTGCTTTTAATGTCTCGTGCACTTGAGCCACCAAATCCCTGCTTTTCCACATCACACACCTTCCTCATTCAAGGTATGATTCTTACTTTTTTAAATCTAAATGTACCACCTCACATTTACTGGCATTGAATTCTATCTGCCACTCTTTTGCCCATTCCACCATCTTATCAATATTAACTCTATTCCTTTTATTATTTACTGTGCCTCCTATTCTAGTATTGTCTGCAAATGAGGGCATTGCTCGCTCTAGTCCTGTATCTAAAGATACACAGCAAGCAGAAGTGGTCCCAGATCAGAACATGGTGGGACTCAACCATTCAGAAAAGCTGCCCATAATCCTACTCTGTTTCCTACCTCCTAACCAGTTTTTAATCCAATTTTCTACCTTGCCTCTAATTCGATGCCCCTTAATCTTTCCCAATAGTCTCCTGTGTGGGCCCTTGTCAAAGGCTTTCTGTTAGTGCATGTACACCACATCCACTGCATTTCCCCATCCTCGAGATCTGTCACCTGAAAAACTCCATCGGGTTCTTCATTTCTGAAATCCGTGTTGGCTGCTTTTAATTATTTACTTTTCATTGAGGGTCAGATTTATCCCCTCATGTGCAAGTCAAATGGATCTTGCTTAAAACACAATGATGCATTTGAGCGTCCCGTGTGAAAATAAACAGTGACTTGTCTGAAAACCCGTTGACTTGACTGAATATAATGTACCAGGTAATGCAGGGATGGGAAACTGTAATTATTGAGGAGGCAGCTGAGATACTGGAGTAGAGAAGACTAAGATTTAGCAGAGGTTTATAAAATTCTGAAGCGCTTTGATAGGGAAGACTTTACTCTGGAGAGTCGGTGATGAGGGGTCAGGGAAAGATGTTAGGAACATTTTTTCTGTGCAAAGTTCTTGGAGCAGGGGATGATTTGTCACGGTGAATGGGTCAGACAGGGATCTTTGCACCTTTAGATTTGGATAAATATTTACAGCAGCGAAAAATACAGGGTTTGGGGAGAGAGTGGGATTAGTTTGGGATTGATACAGGGCTATGGGGAGAGAGCGGGGCAGTGGGATTATTCTAGCAAAGAGCTAGCACAGGCTCACTGGCTCAAATAGACTCCATCTGTCCTGTAAACCTCTTAACATTTCAAATGTATTCAATAAACCATGCTTATCAGAAGTGCCACACCAGCTTGATTTGGAGACTGTGATCTGGACCAGTCACTAACAACAGGAAACAACCACCAAGAACAGGGTATGTGTGATATCAACCCGGAACAAACGTCTTGTAAAACAAGCTTAAGCCATGCAAATGTGTTTGCTGTTGCGGGATGTAAGGTTTGACGCTGCAAGGGGCAGATCACTAAAGAGAATGAGTGAATTGTACTGATGAGGCGAAGCTTTGGCCATCACAACCGTTCTTCATTAGCCCCCAGCACTGCTAATCCTTCCTAAGCTATGTTGGGAAAGTAAAACTGTGCAAATACCACCATTTCGCATTGTACAGAAGTGGCCAAAGTGGGATTACTGCTGCTTTGCTTCTCTCAGACCGGCTGATGGATGCATGTGGTGTTAATGGAGCAGGTTTGATCCCCGATTCGTTCAGCCAGCCTGCGAATACTCAAAGCACTTTCTACGTTCATGAAGCACTCATTCTGAGCCTCCTTGCAGACAGCTGTCGATAGAATCGCACAGGAGTTCCACTGTGCATATTGGTTGCTCAGAGATCTATCGCTATCACCACGATGGTGATTGGAGTCACGCTGTGTACATTAGTTAGAGAGCTGTCTACATAACCGCTATGGTTACAGGAGTTAGATATATATGCACAAGTAAATGCAGTTGTTCAGAGAACCCTCACCGATCTGGATTTGCAGCTGCTTGTTGGCCTGCTTATCTTGTTTATAAAGTAGTTTCCTGTGTATCAGCAGCGGCCACTTGGGCAAAGTGGTTAACGCCCACGTAGCTCCGATAAAACTGCTTTGAACCGCTACCCTTCCCCCGCAGTGCTGACTCATGCTGGGCTCCACAGATGCCCCTGGATCTCCAGACGCCGCCCCTCCCACCCCCCCGGCCTCAGTAAGTGGTCATTCTTCATGTGTGTCAGCAGACTGTTTCTTGGGGCCTCCCGGGTGAACTTGATCTTATCCTCATTCAACATCCATAGGAGCACATTTTCCAGGAGCAGATGATGGATAGTGGTCAGATGGGAGAGCCATGACTAACTTGTCCCCTACTCCTCAACCTAGTGATGCTGAATTGCAGTATCTCGCGTGCCCACCCTCCCGGCCCAAGAGCTTGGTGTGTATGACCAACAAAGCTTTGGGAGCCTGAAATATTGGGCCCAAGTTTCCACAGGATAAAAAACGGGCGCCCTTCCGAGCTGGGCGCCCGTTTTTCGCGCCTAAAACGGCGCCAGAAAAAAAACGCGCTACTCTCGAGTGCTTTGCAGCTCCTTGTCTGTTTGGCGCGGCGCCCAGGGGGGCGGAGCCTACACTTGCGCCGATTTTGTAAGTGGGAGGGGGCGGGTACTATTTAAATTAGTTTTTTCCCTGCCGGCAACGTTGCGCGTGCGCGTTGGAGCGTTCGCGCATGCTCAGTGTGAAAATAAACATTGGCACTCAGCCATTTTTGTAGTTCTTTGTAGCTGTTTAATTTTTGAACATTTTTTAATAAAATCACATTGCCATCAGCACATCAGCACTGAGGCTTCCCTTCTCTGTCTCCTTCCCCTCCCTCCCCTCCCCTCCGCGGCAACAAGCCGCTGTCTCCTTCCCCTCCCTCCCCTCCCTCCACGGCAACAAGCCGCTGTCTCCTTCCCCTCCCTCCCCTCCCTCCACGGCAACAAGCCGCTGTCTCCTTCCCCTCCCTCCCCTGCGTAGCAACAAGCCGCTGTCTCCTTCCCCTCCCTCCCCTGCGCGGCAACAAACGGCAGTTTCCTTCGAACGATGGCTAAAGCACTTTCACACAGGTAGGAAGATGGTTTATTTAATCTTTTCTTTGCTTATAAATGTTTATTCAGGTTGGATTTATTTGTATAATATTTGTAGAAGTATAAATAAGGATTGATTGTAGAATTTAATGAGTTCCCTCCCCCCCCACCTCGTTCTGGACGCCTAATTTGTAACCTGCGCCTGATTTTTTAATGAGTAGAACAGGTTTTTTCAGTTCTACAAAAATCTTCACTTGCTCCATTCTACTTTAGTTTGGTGTACGTTTTCACTGTGGAAACTTTGAAATCAGGCGTCAGTGGCCGGACAAGCCCCCTTTTGAAGAAAAAATTCTGTTCTAAAGTAGAACTGTTCTACCTCACTAGAACTGCAGAAAACAAAATGTGGAGAATTGCGATTTCTAAGATAGTCCGTTCTCCACCAGTTGCTCCTAAAAATCGGGCGCAAATCATGTGGAAACTTGGGCCCATTGAGTCTGTAATTTGTTTTAAGAACATAAGAATTAGGAGCAGGAGTAGGCCCTTCAGCCCCTCAAGCCTGCTCTGCCATTCAATGAGATCACGGCTGATCATTGACCTCAACTCCACCTTTCCGCCCGATCTCCATATCCCTTGATTCCCCTAGATTCCAACAATCCATCTATCTCAACTTTGAATATATTCAGAGACTCAGCATCCACAGCCCTCTGGGGCAGAGAATTCCAAAGATTCACAACCCTTTGAGTGAAGAAATTCCTCCTCATTTCTCTATTAAATGGCCGACCTCTTATTCTGAGTCTGTGTCCCCTGGTTCTAGACATTCCAGCCAGGGCAAACAACCTCTCAGCATCTACCTTGTCAATCCCCTTCAGAATCTTGTATGTTTCAATGTGATTACCTTTCATTCTTCTAAACTCCAGAGAGTGTAGGCCCATTCTACGCAATCAATTAATAAAGACTTGGACCAAGTATTCCCTTACGATGGGTGAAAAGTGATTTGGGGTCTTGCAGACTCCACGTGTATTTTGTCTTTTGATATGGATCTGGAGCAGGATTTCCCCCTACCACCAGCCCAACATTCCTTGTAAAGGATTTGTGCATTCTGTGGAGGATCAGTGTCCCATCTCGAATGGTTCCATCAAGTTTCCTGGCTTGTCCCGACTTCCTTACCTTCTTTCCCTCTTCGCCATCCTCTGGAGAATGGCTAGAAGCCAAGGGAGGTTGTACAAGGTGGGCAGAAGCGGAGGCTGGGAGAAGAAGGTTGCACCAGAGCAACCTATGACTTTCTGTGAGTATGAGAGAGTTCCACATAAGCTGGCTTGATTGTTGCTATGTTATAGTTTCCATGATGGGTGCAGCTTGGGAGTGACTCATTTGCGTAGACTTGCGAGGACAAGGACCAAACACATCCTAAAGAAAGGGGATCTCTGTAGATCTTGCCCATCCAGTTGAATTGTTACATCTTTCAGATAGCTTCTCGATCTGCCCTCCCCTCCCCATGAACTGGGCCCAATTCACCGTGCAGTCACGATCCATTGCTGAGTTTAGGTGTCGGCTGTGACTCAGTGGGCAGTACTCTCACCTCTGAGTTAGTCGGCTGTGGGTTCAAGTCCGACTCCAGAGACTTGAGAACATAATCCAGGCTGACACTTCAGTGCAGTGTTGAGGGAGTGCTACACTGTCGGAGCTGCTGTCTTTCGGATGAGACGTTAAACTGAGCTTTTGTGGCCACCTGTCCTTTCGGATGGACATAAAAGCTCCCAGGGCACTATTCGTAGAAGAGCAGAGGCCTTCTCCCTGGGGTCTGATCAATATTTATCCCTCAATCAACACCTAAAGACACATTATTTAGCCATTATCTCATTTACTGTTTGTGGGAACTTGCTGTGCACAAATTGGTTGCCGCGTTTCCTATAGTGACTACACTTCAAAAGCCTCAAACCCTCCTTGATAAAATGCAATATCCCCACTGACACCTGAGTCCCTGACCAAAGACCGCCCTAAGTGGAGGAAGAGCATCCGGGAGGGCGCTGAGCACCTCGAGTCTTGTCGCTGAGAGCATGCAGAAATCAAGCACAGACAGCGGAAGGAGCGTGCGGCAAACCAGTCCCACCCTCCCTTACCCTCAACGACTATCTGTCCCTCCTGTGACAGGGACTGTGGTTCTCATATTGGACTTAAAAACTCACTTTTAGAGTGGAAGCAAGTCTTCGTTGATTTCGAGGTACTGCCTATGATGATGACACTTCAAAAGGACTTAATTTACTGTAAAGTGCTTTGGGATGTCCTAAGGTTGTAAAAGCTGCATGTCTTCACTGCACTTAACCTATTTTTTGATTTGATTTTTTTTTTGAGTACTTTTCTAATGAAGAGAAGTTCTTGATGAGCTCCTCCGCATTGTCACTGGGCCGTCACCCCCAGCCCATTCCCAGCTGGCAGACAACATACCAAGCTGATTTCCTGCCTCAGTGTGGAAAGCAGTGGAGGGGGAGGGCACAGAGCGTGTGCTGTGCGAGGCATGGAAAGACATTCCTGAGCAAGGCAAGAGCCAATTGCGTATGAAAGTGCTGAGCAGCACTGATCATCAAAGCCTTCGAGCTGCAACAGGAACAAACAAGTGGCTGACGGAGATGAGATGGGATTCCCTGGCCCAGGCTTGTCCGGAATCCCTGTCGCCGAGTTCCAGCCAGTTAACAACTGCAGGCCCCAACGTGCCCAGTGGCTCAACGCTCCTATATATGGAATGAGGTTACAGAAGACAGCGCTGAGCTTGTTTTCCCGAGGACTAGCTGCCCCAGGGACACACTGTCCCCTCACTGCACAGACTTGCAGCAACACGAGAGCACAACCTCAATCCTCTTGGCTTTCAATACCGTGTCCGTTTGTAACATCATACACGTGCCCAGAGCATGGGATTCACCCAAACCCCCACTCTGAGCTGTGCTGGCTGCAGTTCACCCCCTCGGCTGATGGATGGCATTCTGTTGTAGGTTTCTTCACTTCCCACTCTCCTCTTCCCCTACTCCCTTTCTCTCTCCACTTTTCTGCTCCCGAGGTATAGTTCCTTGGTCACTGGGGGTGGGGTCGCTGGTCACTGGGGGGAGGGGGTCGCTGGTCACTGGGGGGGTGAGGGCATTGGTCGGTGGGGGGGGGTCGCTGGTCACTGCGGGGAGGGGTCGCTGGTCACTGGAGGGAGGGGAACGTTGGTCGTGGGGGGTGGGGGGTCGCTGGGGGGGATCGCTGGTCACGAGGGGGTTCACTGGTCACCCTGTGGGGGGGTTCACTGGTCACTGGAGGGGGTCACTGGTCACCCTGTGGGGGTGGGCGGGGGGTGGGGGGGGGTCCTGTCTCGTGTGCAGGATAGAAATCCTGCCCGTGCGAAGTGGGTCTTCAATGTTCCTGGGCAGCACTAGGTTTATGGGCGTTTAGTTAAACAGTAATGTTTTTCAGCCATTTCTTAAGCATTTTGTTCTTGCTGACATCAGGCTGCTCATGAGCCTTTGTGCCAATTGTAAACAATAAAGAATATCCCCCTGGCCCCTGTACTATATCTGTGGGTTTCCCGATGGGGAATTCCCTCTGTTGAGTTTTTATGGTTGGAGCCATTGAAGGGATGCCAGACAGACCAGGCTACACGAGTGGCTCTGTGCCCACCTCTGGTGCCCATAATTACTGAGGTGAATATATTTCAATTTCAGAGGTAATTACCATATCGAGAAGGGGTGCCAACTCCGGAACGGATTCTAGAAGGTCTAAACACATGACCTCTCATCTCCAGCCCACCCTGTTCCAGCCATTGGTCACCTGACCTGTCAATCTTCATGGCAATTGGTCAATACTGGTGGGCACAATGCCCACAATCCCTTGTGCCCTAGAAAGCGCTCTTTGCATCGTGTGGTTTTACCGGTTAGACCAGGTATGTGCCCGGGCCAGGTTGTTCGCTGGGAGGGTTATGGCCCCGCTGTTGCGGGTCCGGGAGACTCCAGGCAATCCAGGAGAGTTGCCAACCCCAGTCAGGAGCAATGTCTGCATGCACGCACTTAGCCCAACCAGGGAGGGGCTGGCCAAAGAGGATATCAGGAGATTTTCCAAGTGCTCCTGTGGATGGTCATAGAAACATAGAAAATAGGAGCAGTAGTAGGCCATTCGGCCCTTCGAGTCTGCACCGCCATTCAATATGATCATGGCTGATCTTCTATCGCAACACCATATTCCCGCTTTTTCTCCATACCCCTTGATGCCTTTTGTTTCTAGAAATCAAACTATCTCCCTCTTAAATATAAGTCCCTCGGTACCAGCGGCTTCCTTTTCCACAAGAGTCCCGCTCCCTTTCGGGAGGAGGGGGGATGCAGTCTGCCCCTGACTGCAAGCCGAGTTTGAATGAAAACCCACACTGTGTCTGTTGGTGCCCGTCGACCTGGCCTTGTGCTTCTCTAAGTCGCTGCCTCAGCGGTTGGAGTGTGTGAGGGGTGCTATGCGCCTTGTGACCACTGGAGCCTCCCTTGGATGTGGGTGGCTCTGGTCTCACAGCGGCCGAGCCCTGCCAGGGACCCGGTGCAGGCTGCACCTTTTGTGTTTGGCCCTGGCCCCAGGTCCTTCCAGCACGTGCGGGCATCGGAGGGTGCTGGTACAAGGGTCTGCATGTTCTGCCATGGTGAGGGCCAGCACCAGTGTGTTGGATGGTGGAGGAAGAGGGAGGAACGTGGGAACCACAAGGGAAGGGCCATCTAGCTTGCCTTCTGCCATCCTGGCCCATGGTACAATGATAATGGAGTTGTTGACTAATTAAAGCAGTCAATTGCTATCAGTTAGTGTACAACAAACCCAGACATGGTGCTGGAGGAAATGTTGAAGACGGATGTTGTAGTCGACTGCAGAAAGTACTGACTTTATTGTAATGCAAGGAGCTGCCATTAGGAGCTACATTTGAATCAACATCCGAGAGACGAGAGGCCACTGTCTGAGTACATTGACTTGGCGCTCGTTATTATTTCATAAGATTAATAGAGGAGAAAGGCCATTTGGCCCATCTTCTTTCATGCAGAAGGGCCATGCATTTCCCCTTTCGTGACATCCATGAGTTTGCTAAATAATTCCCAGGTTTCTGCCTCTAGGTCTCTACCTGGGAGGATATTCCATGTGTTGATCACTCCGTGCGATGGACAACTTGCTTTTCCGGCCAATCCCCTCGCTCTGCAGTTAGATTTGCTGCTGGTTTCTGAATATGGGTATAAATGTGGCCTAACATTTTTATACAGTTTAAAAAAAAATAACATAAGAACATAAGAATTAGGAACAGGAGTAGGCCATCTAGCCCCTCGAGCCTGCTCCGCCATTCAACAAGATCATGGCTGATCTGGTCGTGGACTCAGCTCCACTTACCCGCCCTCTCCCCGTAACCCTTAATTCCCTTATTGGTTAAAAATCTATCTATCTTTGACTTGAAAACATTCAATGAGCCAGCCTCAACTGCTTCCTTGGGCAGAGAATTCCACAGATTCACAACCCTCTGGGAGAAGAAATTCTTTCTCAACTCGGTTTTAAATTGGCTCCCCCGCATTTTGAGGCTGTGCCCCCTAGTTCTAGTCTCCCCGACCAGTGGAAACAACCTCTCTGCCTCTATCTTGTCTATCCCTTTCATGATTTTAAATGTTTCTATAAGATCACCCCTCATCCTTCTGAACTCCAAGGAGTAAAGACGCAGTCTACTCAATCTATCATCATAAGGTAACCCCCTCATTTCTGGAATCAGCCTAGTGAATCATCTCTGTACCCCCTCCAAAGCTAGTATATCCTTCCTTAAGTAAGGTGACCAAAACTGCACGCAGTACTCCAGGTGCGGCCTTACCAATACCTTATACAGTTGCAGCAAGACCTCCCTGCTTTTGTACTCCATCCCTCTCGCAATGAAGGCCAACATTCCATTTGCCTTCCTGATTACCTGCTGCACCTGCAAACTAACCTTTTGGGATTAATGCACAAAGACCCCCAGGTCCCTCTGCACCACAGCATGTTGTAATTTCTCCCCATTCAAATAATATTCCCTTTTACTGTTTTTTTTCCCCAAGGTGGATGACCTCACACTTTCCGACATTGTATTCCATCTGCCAAACCTTAGCCCATTCGCTTAACCTATCCAAATCTCCTTGCAGCCTCTCTGTGTCCTCTACACAACCCGCTTTCCCACTAATTTTAGTGTCATCTGCAAATTTTGTTGCACTACACTCTGTCCCCTCTTCTAGGTCATCTATGTATATTGTAAACAGTTGTGGTCCCAGCACTGATCCCTGTGGCACACCACTAACCACTGATTTCCAACCGGAAAAGGACCCATTTATCCCGACTCTCTGCTTTCTGTTCGCCAGCCAATTCTCTATCCATGCTAATACATTTCCTCTGACTCCACGTACCTTTATCTTCTGCAGTAACCTTTTGTGTGGCACCTTATCGAACGCCTTTTGGAAATCTAAATACACCACATCCATCGGTACACCTCTATCCACCATGCTCGTTATATCCTCAAAGAATTCCAGTAAGTTAGTTAAACATGATTTCCCCTTCATGAATCCATATTGCGTCTGCTTGATTGCACTATTCCTATCTAGATGTCCCGCTATTTCTTCCTTCATGATAGTTTCAAGCATTTTCCCCACTACAGATGTTAAACTAACCGGCCTATAGTTACCTGCCTTTTGCCTGCCCCCTTTTTTAAACAGAGGCGTTACATTAGCTGCTTTCCAATCCGCTGATACCTCCCCAGAGTCCAGAGAATTTTGGTAGATTATAACGAATGCATCTGCTATAACTTCCACCATCTCTTTTAATACCCTGGGATGCATTTCATCAGGACCAGGGGACTTGTCTACCTTCAGTCCCATTAGCCTGTCCAGCACTACCCCCCGAGTGATAGTGATTGTCTCAAGGTCCTCCCTTTCCACATTCCTGTGGCCTGCAAATTTTGGCATGGTTTTTGTGTCTTCCACTGTGAATATGGAAGCAAAATAATTGTTTAAGGTCTCAGCCATTTCCACATTTCCCATTATTAAATCCCCCTTCTCATCTTCTAAGGGACCAACATTTACTTTAGTCACTCTTTTCCGTTTTATATATCTGTAAAAGCTTTTATTATCTGTTTTTATGTTTTGCGCAAGTTTACCTTTGTAATCTAGCTTCCCTTTCTTTATTGCTTTCTTAGTCATTCTTTGCTGTTGCTTAAAATTTTCCCAATCCTCTAGTTTCCCACTAACCTTGGCCACCTTATACGTATTGGTCTTTGATTTGATACTTTCCTTTATTTCCTTGGTTATCCACGGCTGGTTATCCCTTCTCTTGCCGCCCTTCTTTTTCACTGGAATATATTTTTGTTGCGCACTATGAAAGAGCTCCTTAAAAGTGTGACAGACAAAATACTTCCTAGAAATGCCCGCCCCCCCCCCACCCCAATTTTTAGTACCATTCCCCAGTCTACAGTGTGGGCTGGTGCTCTCCTTGGGTCTCCGTGCTTGTCTGGAAATGGTTAAGTGTGGCCTGGGATAGGGGAGCACCTTCTCTCCCTCTCCCCCTAAACTCTTGCCTCGAACTCCCTCCTCGTCTTCCTAAAGCTGTCTCGAAACCCATCTTTCTGACCAGACTTTCAAACGCCTCTCCTCAAGGCTGCTATTTCTTTCCTTGGTGATATTTCCCGATGTTAAAGGAACTCTCTAATTCCAAGGTACCGTGAAGGGTTAAGGTTCCTCTGCGCACTGTTTCAAACGCACTGATGAATACATTTTGCGACAAATTTCCGCGTGCTATTTTAAAGCGGCTAATGTTATTTTAAATGAAAGTGGCAGCTGGGTGGTGTCACTCGTGGTGAGTCAGGGCATATGTCGCTTTGCAAAAAATGGGGTGTTAATCCACTGTGTGATGGGGAAAGTGTGGCAGAAAGCAAAAGTGACATGTGCAGGTGTGCCTATTAACCAGTTGGTCTCTCGCGCCATTTTGCAAGGGAAGCCAATCCCAAGTGTAGTCTCCAGGTGAAGTGGCGATGATTGGGCCACGCCATGTGGACATAACTCAGTCCCTATTTGGAAGCCACACATTCTGTCCTTATTTTTGCATCTCCCTCTTCCCGCCTTCCCCTGCCTCGCGGTGTACAAAACAACATATTTGGTCCACTCTGTTTACATTCAGCAGATTGTGCTCTGGATTGGTTAGCCTGCCCAGGGTGGAAATAGGGCTGGGGACAAAATACAAGTAAACCGTGGCAGCGTCTGCATCAGAGAAAGCGGGAGGGACATCAGTTTGACTTGCATAGTTTTGAGACGGTCCATATTTTTTAGGGGGGCTGTCTGGAAAATTGTAAATTGGTTGCCAAATTGCTGTGTTTTTTGGATAAAGCTTATTTTTCTGTACTTTATCTGTGTCTTGCGACATGGAGGCACTATTCATTAAAGTTTGTTTTATTATCAGCAAGGCAGAAACACGAACTCACACCTGAATTCTTCTCCTACACCCCTCACCCTCCCTGCCACAGCACAATCCTGTCAGGTTTTGGACTTGTTGAAAATAGCACTCTCAAGGTTATATCTAGAATGTTTCCTCATCCTTACCACTTGTTTTTTTGTGTGGTCTAAATTTTTCGTTACTGGGGTGTGTTCCATTAATGTCAACATGCCAGATTGGAATGTGCAGGCTGAAGTGATTGAAATTAAAACTTGCTTTTATATAGTATCTTGCCAGGTGTCTCAGTCATCGTCGAGGCAAAGAATAACTTTGGAGACGAGTGTGGCAGTCACTTTGTGGCTGCTAGATCCCATAAACAGCAATGCCGCTGAAGGAGCAGTAGGTTTGTTTCTGGTGATTTATTGGCCAGGGCACCGGGAGGTCAGGCTCTTTAACCTCTCTCCTCAGCCACTGGAAACCAAGGCTACGATCTCCCTGCAGTGTCTCAACTATTTTGGTTGAAAGTATAAATCAAGTGCCCCCTTATTAAAAGGGCACTAAAACCAACAAATTAAACTTTTAACATTGAAGAATCAAATTAAAATTTGGTTGCCGGGGGTGATGATGCACTCCAGTCCCTCCGGTGCCCACCTCTCGCGGAAGGCCGCGAGCGTGCTGGTGAACGCCGCATGCTCCATCTCCAGGGACACCCCGACTCGGATGTAAGCACGGAAGAGAGGCAGGCAGTCGGGCTGAACGACCCCCTCGACTGCCTGGACCGGCTGATGGCCGTACCCAGGAGCAGCCCAACGAGGAGGCCTTCTGACCTGCCCGCTCCCCTCCGCACAGGGTGCCCAAAGATCAGGAGTGTGGGACTGAAGTGCAACCAGAATTTGAGGAGCAGCCCCTTCAGATATTGTGTCTCGTCAAGGATGGCGCCACTCACAATGCAGCACTGTGCTGAAGTGCCAGCCTAGAATATCATTCCAAACTACAAATGGGCTCAGTCTGTGCATGTGTTTGTCAACCTTCTGGACCTCTAACAGCGTAGGGCCTGGAAAGAGGTAATATTCTCTTGTTTTTTCTATTCGAGCTACGTGATGTACGTTATGTGGAAAGCTCTCCCCATAGCCCTGCATCAATCCCAGAGTGTGAGGGGGAGTGCCTGTGTGTGTGTGTGGGGGAGTGCCTGTGTGTGTGTGTGTGGGGGAGTGCCTGTGTGTGTGTGTGAGGGGGAGTGCCTGTGTGTGTGTGAGGGGGAGTGCCTGTGTGTGTGTGTGGGGGAGTGCCTGTGTGTGTGTGTGGGGGAGTGCCTGTGTGTGTGTGTGAGGGGGAGTGCCTGTGTGTGTGTGTGGGGGAGTGCCTGTGTGTGTGTGAGGGGGAGTGCCTGTGTGTGTGTGAGGGTGTCTGTGCCTGTGTGTGAGGTTGTCTGTGCCTGTGTGTGTGTGTGGGGGAGTGCCTGTGTGTGTGGGGGAGTGCCTGTGTGTGTGTGTGTAGGGGAGTGCCTGTGTGTGTGTGTGGGGGAGTGCCTGTGTGTGTGGGGGAGTGCCTGTGTGTGTGTGTAGGGGAGTGCCTGTGTGTGTGTGTGAGGGTGCCTGTGCCTGTGTGTGTGTGAGGGTGTCTGTGCCTGTGTGTGTGTGAGGGCGTCTGTGCCTGTGTGTGTGAGGGTGCCTGTGCCTGTGTGTGTGTGAGGGGGAGTGCCTGTGTCTGTGTCACTTTCACCGTGTCTTTTCTCTTTCCTCTTACCCCCCTTGTCTTGTGTCTCCTTCCATCGTTGCACCCAAGGATTTTTGACCTTGATCAGGCCCACCTTGATCAAATGCTTCCACCTACAAGGGGGAAAATTAGAAGCTGCCTCCCTGCTGAGGAACGGGGTGTGGAGCAGCGAGGAGGGAGATATTTAATAGTTGTGGAGTAGGGGGAGGATGCATTTCATTTTAGTCATTTTTATAAAAACCTTGTCCCATCAGACCCCACCGAGTTCTGCCTCGATTGGAGTGATTTCCAGATGTGTAAAGTTGTCATATTTCCTTGAGAAAGCAACTTTCGGTTGTCTGTGAGTTTGCAGTGTGGTGTTGAGCAGTATTCTCGATCCACAGCAACAAATGTCTCTCGGGAGGCTCTTTAACCACCTAATAGTCAATCTGTTAATTGTATATCTGAGGATACAATTACACTCTATCATGCTAATTAAAGTAACTAAATGCTCACAAGAGGCAGCGGGATTGGGAGAGCGCAGAAGCAAACAATGCCGTTTCCTGGAAGAAAAAAATCCCGTCTTTATATACAGCATCATTGCGGGATTTGGTTGGGGGAGGGGCCTCATCAGGAATTTTTTGCTGGGAAACCAGACGTTTCATGACAAGCCGGCTTGCTTGTAAATATCCCAGCAAATATAAGAAGTAGGAGTCGGCCATTCGGCCCCTCGAGCCTGCTCCGCCTTTCAATGAGATCATGGCTGATCTTCTACCTCAACTCCTCTTTCCTGCACTATCCCTATGTCCCTCGATTCTCTCAATATCCAAAAATCTATTGATCTCTGTCTTGAATATACTCAAAGACTGAGCCTCCACAGCCCTCTGGGGCAGAGAATTCCAAAGATTTACCACCCTCTGAGTGAAGAAATTCCTCCTCATCTCAGTCCTACACAAACTCTGTGAGGTAAGTGTTTGTGATGGCGTGATGGTCCAGTGTATGGATCTGTGAGTTAAGCTACCCATAGAGTGGCCATCAATCGTATCTGGTTAAAAAGCAGCTAATTCCCCCAGAACCACCGTGCTCTACTGGTAATGGGCATGGCCTCTGGAACTGCAGCACCGTCCCCTTTGCGTACACACGCATGTAAATAAATGGCGCAAAAGATAACCGTTAAATCCAGCGACCACCATTTTAATAGAATAGGTCATGATTGCATTGTCAGTGTGTAGGCTGTCATTTAAAAAAATTGTCTTGTAGGGACTCTAGCAGGAGAGGTGACTTTGTGTGGCTCCCGTTAATGGGGATGGGGCCTTGTGTGGCTCCCGTTAATGGGGATGGGGCCTTGTGTGGCTCCCGTTAATGGGAATGGGGCCTTGTGTGGCTCCTGTTAATGGGGATGGGGCCATGTGTGGCTCCTGTTAATGGGGATGGGGCTATGTGTGGCTCCTGTTAAAGGGGATGGAGCCATGTCTGGCTCCTGTTAATGGAGATGGGGCTTTGTACAGTGTCTGTTAATGGGGAGGGTTTTGTGTGGCTGCTGTTAATGGGGATGGGGCCATGTGTGGCTCCTGTTAATGGGGATGGGGCCATGTGTGGCTCCTATTAATGGGGATGGGGCCTTGTGTGGCTCCTGTTAATGGGGATGGGGCTTTGTACGGTGTCTCTATTTGAGCTGAGCACTAACTGTTGGCTGTGGGCTGCCAATTCTTCTCTTTCCCCCCCCCCCCCCCCCCAACCCCTTCATCTAGTGTCCAATGCTGGGTGATCCTGATTGAAGAGAGTTTAAACATACTCGTCATTTTCTGTATGTTTGCACTGTCTGAGAGGATTGGCGGAGGAGAGAGGCACTTTTTGAATTAGGTTTACCTTTTTAAAGAGTAGTTAGGGCCCCTTCTCTGCTTGTGGGTTTCCAGTCTCTTGTACTGGGCCATTGCCTGAAATATAGGCTGGTGTAAAGCAAAATGAACGTGGAATCTCAAATTGTGCCTCTCTGCCTCTCTCGGGATATGCCACCTTGGCCTGACCGGGTCGTGAGCTGAAGTACCCTGGGAGTGTTTGCACAAGGGCTAACGTGCCACTTGTGACCGTCAGTTGCCAGTAAATGTTTCCAAATTGCTGTTTTTGTGTCCCCGTCTGGCATGGTGCTCACGATTTCAAGAGCTTTATTTGATTTGTCCGTTAGTGAAGGAGCCGCGGCCAATGATGTCAACACGAAAGGCTTGTTAAAGAATGAATATTATCTTAGTATGGGCCACAAATCATCTGTGTTTTATATAGCAAGTCATAACAGATTAGAGAGTGTTGCACTTACAGTGTAAGGTGCAAGATAGCCAAAATTTGGTCATCGGAAAATGAGGGTGGAACGTTGCTGCTATCTTCACTTACTGATTGCTGATACAGTTTGCAGTTCCTAGCTCGCCCATATTTGGCTGTAGCTGTACAAAAAGCACTGGGCACATTTCTCACAAAGCTGCCGAATTCTGAGAAAATCGCAGTCATGCATTTTGTCCCAATTCTGTACAAACTGTGCAATGGTGGGGATGGGGGCTTGGGAAGGGGGGTTCACATTCGGGTGTAAGCAGTGTCTGTTCCAGCGAAAGTCAGCTCTGCAGACTTCAAACAGGCAGCACGAGGGAGGAGGTTTGCAATGGCGCAGTTAATGCACAGCTCATTATTCAATCAGATGAGATCTTGGTTTAAAAAAAAATACTTTTCCAGACCTGCCTTTCTTGCTGACGCACAAAGTGCTCGAATTGCCTGTCCCGAGAAATCGGGGCATCTTTCATTTGATCAAAGATGCGATTTGATAAGAGCTGTTTAAAATGATGAAGGGATGGGACAGAGCAGCTTGCAATGCACTGTGTCCGGTGATTGAGGGCGTGTACAACAAGGGGAAGTGGATATAAGATTAAATGGAGAAAGGTGGTTTGTGACAGCCAGCAGCAGAACCTTTGGTTTCACACCGAGCACTTTATGAGGCTGTGGAATGTTCCAGCACAGGGAATGATTGAAGCAGAGACCTTGTTGACCGTTAAGAATAGGTTAGCTCGGTGGTTGAAGGGAGTGGGGGAGATATAAAGGGATATGGGACCAGGGTGGTCACATGGGATTAGGATACTGCTTGCGAAGGAGAGGCTGATGGGCCAAATTGCCTATTTATTGTAATTTCTATGTACTGTAAAAAAAAAAAAATGACTACAACAACAACTTGCATTTCTATACCGCCTTTAACGTAGTAAGAGGGGTCAGAGTGTCTAGTAAGCAGGAGGACCTGAGGGAAATCCTTATTAGTCGGGAAATTGTGTTGGGGAAATTGATGGGATTGAAGGCCGATAAATCCCCAGGGCCTGATGGGCTGCATCCCAGAGTACTTAAGTAGGTGGCCTTGGAAATAGTGGATGCATTGACAGTCGTTTTCCAACATTCCATTGACTCTGGATCAGTTCCTATGGAGTGGAGGGTAGCCAATGTAACCCCACTTTTTAAAAAAGGAGGGAGAGAGATAACAGGGAATTATAGACCGGTCAGCCTGACCTCAGTAGTGGGTAAAATGATGGAATCAATTATTAAGGATGTCAGAGCAGCGCATTTGGAAAGAGGTGACATGATAGGTCCAAGTCAGCATGGATTTGTGAAAGGGAAATCATGCTTGACAAATCTTCTGGAATTTTTTGAGGATGTTTCCAGTAAAGTGGACAAGGGAGAACCAGTTGATGTGGTGTATTTGGACTTTCAGAAGGCTTTCGACAAGGTCCCACACAAGAGATTAATGTGCAAAGTTAAAGCACATGGGATTGGGAGTAGTGTGCTGACGTGGATTGAGAACTGGTTGTCAGACAGGAAGCAAAGAGTAGGAGTAAATGGGTACTTTTCAGAATGGCAGGCAGTGACTAGTGGGGTACCGCAAGGTTCTGTGCTGGGGCCCCAGCTGTTTACATTGTACATTAATGATTTAGACGAGGGGATTAAATGTAGTATCTCCAAATTTGCGGATGACACTAAGTTGGGTGGCAGTGTGAGCTGCGAGGAGGATGCTATGAGGCTGCAGAGTGACTTGGATAGGTTAGGTGAGTGGGCAAATGCATGGCAGATGAAGTATAATGTGGATAAATGTGAGGTTATCCACTTTGGTGGTAAAAACAGAGAGACAGACTATTATCTGAATGGTGACAGATTAGGAAAAGGGGAGGTGCAACGAGACCTGGGTGTCATGGTACATCAGTCATTGAAGGTTGGCATGCAGGTACAGCAGGCGATTAAGAAGGCAAATGGCATGTTGGCCTTCATAGCGAGGGGATTTGAGTACAGGGGCAGGGAGGTGTTACTACAGTTGTACAGGGCCTTGGTGAGGCCACACCTGGAGTATTGTGTACAGTTTTGGTCTCCTAACTTGAGGAAGGACATTCTTGCTATTGAGGGAGTGCAGCGAAGGTTCACCAGAGTGATTCCCGGGATGGTGGAACTGACATATCAAGAAAGACTGGATCAACTGGGCTTGTATTCAGTGGAGTTCAGAAGAATGAGAGGGGATCTCATAGAAACATTTAAAATTCTGATGGGTTTAGACAGGTTAGATGCAGGAAGAATGTTCCCAATGTTGGGGAAGTCCAGAACCAGGGGTCACAGTCTAAGGATAAGGGCTTAAGCCATTTAGGACTGAGATGAGGAGAAACTTCTTCACCCAGAGAGTGGTGAACCTGTGGAATTCTCTACCACAGAAAGTTGTTGAGGCCAATTCACTAAATATATTCAAAAAGGAGTTAGATGTAGTCCTTACTACTAGGGGGATCAAGGGGTATGGCGAGAAAGCAGGAATGGGTTACTGAAGTTGCATGTTCAGCCATGAACTCATTGAATGGCGATGCAGGCTCGAAGGGCTGAATGGCCTACTCCTGCACCTATTTTCTATGTTTCTCTGTTTCTAAGATGTCCCAAGGCGCTTCACAGGAGCGTGATCAGAAATAAAATTGACACCGAGCCACATAAGGAGATATTATGGCAGGTGACCAAAAGCTTGGTCAAAGAGGTCGGTTTTAAGGAGTGTCTAAAGGAGGAGAGAGAGGCGGAGAGGTTTAGGGAGGGAGTTCCTGAACTTGGGGCCCAGGCAGCTGAAGGCACGGCCGCCAAAGGTGGAGCGATTAAAATCGGAGATGTGCAAGAGGCCCAAATTGGAGGATCGCAGAGGCTTGTGATGGAGGAGGCTACAGAGACTGGGAGGGGTGAGGCCATGGCAGGATTTGAAAACGAGAATTAGAATTTAAAAATTGAGGCCTTGGCGGACCTGGAGCCCATCCCAATTCTTTAGCAAACAATCGTCCGGACATGACCTGGTATGAGTAGGCAACCACTTTTTTTTTACAATTTTCCGCCCGCTGTTTAAACAGAGACATTAACCTGCTTAAAATGAACAAATTAAAGCCTTCATCTACATAGTGGACAGAGGTGTTCCACGTGGTGTTGTATCTGTAATACACTTATGAATGACTCCATGAGGCAATGTGTTGCACTCAAACTGTAATGACCTTGGTCCTTTATTCCTAACTCTAGAGTGAGGCACAAGCATGGTGGGCAGCCTTTTATATCGGGCCCTGCACATCTATTCAGGTGACCCTTGGGTCTCCCACCGTAGTGCCCTCTGGTGGGCAGCCTCCTGCCACAGGGGCAGGAAACCCCGGTCTTCACCAGTTGCACCCTCTAGTGGTGCCAGCATAGTATATACACAGCGTAAACCTTATTGATAGTACATCAGGTAACAAGTCTCCATCTTCTGCAGCTATACAGTGACTACACAGAGTGTATATCTATAGTCTGCATATATAACACGCGGTGCCTTGAGTATTCCACCCCTGGTGTAGCTAGTGTTAATTCCCCAGCTCCTGACTCCTCTCGCCACCCGTCTGACTGGGAGCTAAGTTCCGATTACTATCCGCCAGCCATGTGCCTGGATCGGTGGGCTGGCAGCTCTGGTGGGCGGTCGGAGGTGTCATCACATGACCTCGTCCACCCCGCCCCCACACTCCCACCATTGGTTTACTGACTCGTCAATCCGCCCGGTGCCCTGCCTGCCCACTGCCAATTGTAAAGCAACCCGACTCTTCATTACCCGATTGGAAGACCCTTGACCCTCCTTCCTTTTCCCATCTCCGATATTTTAGGGACTGATAAACGAAAATGTTCAAAGAAAATGAATGAAAGCAAACACGTTTTAAAATTGAGGGGTCGCCGGGGGGGCCACAGTGTCGGGATAAGGGGTTGGCTATTTAATATTGAGACGAGGAGGAATTTCTTCACTGAGGGCTGTGAATCTTTGGAATTCTCTGCCCAAGCAGGCTGTGGATGCTGAGTCTCTCAATATATTAAAGATTGAGATAGATAGATTTTTGGAGTCAAGGGAAAATCAAGGGATATGGAGATCGGGTGGGAAAGTGGAGTTGAGGTCGATGATCAGCCACGATCTTGTTGAATGGCAGAGCAGGCTCAAGAGGCCGTAGGGCCTGATCCTATTTCTTATGTTCTTATGCCCCGCAGTGAATCTTCTGGGTTTCCTGCCGCAGTTCCAGGAGATTAAGCTTTAATTCTTGGAAAGGCCAGGACAATCTGAGGGTTGGTAACCCTGCGTGAACACTCGTGTGTCCGTGTACACATCAGTGTGACACATCCGTTACACAAGCCATCCTGATGTCTTTCAGTAAAAGTGACAAATGGGTCAGCTCTGTACTCTGGGGGGGAAATGTTTACTACGAATTGGATGAGACAGTCCAAACACATTTAGCCGTGTGAGAGAGGAGACTTTAATGGCAGTCAGCTGGACCTGTCTTCCAGTTCTCTGGAGCACTGACACCCCTCACACAGCACCCGAGACAGCATTGTAGTGACTCACCATTCTTCACCCACAATACTGTGTGGCTGGCTGATCTAACTCTGCACTGTTTACCGGCAAAGCAGTATGTGAGGCCTAGTACTGAGCTCTCAAAGACATCTTGGCACAGCTCTATGTTGGGTGCTGAGCTACACAGACCAGAAGGCCCCAATTCCCAGTTTCGATCGCTGGTGTTTGCTGAGTTAGCCAGCATTCCCGGGAGAAATGAGAAATCCCACTGATTGCTACCTAGCGACCTGTGGGGGGGAGCACTTTGTCTGGACAGTGGATGAGCAGAGAATCAGAGAAATTTACAGCACAGAAGGAGACCATTTCGGCCCATCATGTCCGACCAAGAGCTATCCAGCATAATCCCACTTTCCAGCTCCAGGTCTGTAGCCCTGTAGGTTACGGCACTTTAAGTGCACATCCAAGTATTTTTTAAATGTTGTGAGGGTTTCTGCCTCTACCACCCTTTCAGGCAGTGAGTTCCAGGCCCCCACCACTCTCTGGGTGAAGAAATTTCCCCTCATATCTCCTCTAAACCTCCTACCAGTTACTTTAAATCTATGTCTCCTGGTTGTTGACCCCTCTGCTAAGGGAAATAGGTCCTTCATATCAATTCTATTTAGGCCCCTCATAATTTTATACACCTCAATAAGATCTCCCCTCAGCCTCCTCTGTTCCAAAGAAAACAACCCCAGCCTATCCAATCTTTCCTCATCACTAAAATTCTCCAGTCCAGGCAATATCCTGGTAAATCTCCTCTGTACCCTCTCCAGTGCAATCACATCTGTCCTGTAATGTGGTGACCAGAACTGCACGCAATGCTCCAGCTGTGGCCTAACTAGTGTTTTATACAGTTCAAGTATAACCTCCTTGCTCTTGTGTTCTGTGCCTTGGCTAATAAAGGCAAGCATTCCGTATGCCTTCTTAACCACCTTATCTACCTGGCCTGCTACCTTTGGAATCTCCCACCCCCCCATAAATGCCAATCAAGATTGATTGTGATGCGCCCTGTGGTTGAATAGCCCATCCCAAGCCGCTTCACGGGAACCTAATCAACAAAAACCAACACCGAGCCAAAGGTGAGATATTGGGACAGGTGAACAAAAATTTGGTCAAAGAAGTGGATATTAAAGGAGAGAGCAAGGCGGAGAGGTATAGGGAGGTCATTCCAGAGCGTGGGTCCGAGGCAGCCGAAGGCAGGGCTGCCAGTGGTCGGGCGAAGGAAGTGGGGGATGCATCAGAGGCAGGCAGAAGTCACTTCTGGAAAGAGTCAGCAGTAAATTTTCATTTAACCCACAGGAGTGGAGTGAAATAAACGATGAGTGCAACACGCCCAAGTGAAGTTGGTAAATATAAAAGTGGGTGAGGTTGTCCTTTCTCAGCGTGGTTGAGCGTGTACACAGCACTGCACAAACACTAAACCAAAGTGTGTGGTGATGCTGGTGATGTGTTGGCTGATAATGCTGGGGTGAGTTCCTGTCAGCAGGCTGCTGCTCCTTGGCGGACCTTGTTTAGACCACTCCATCACTGCGCTGCTCGAAACCAAGTGATCGCGTGTGTCTGTGGTCGGAAACGACTTGCCTCCATTGACTTAATTTTCATTTTAATATTAACGTCCCCCACTAAATTTTTAATCAGTATATGGTGGTGGGGGGAGGGAGGAGGGTGTGGGGTCGTTTGATACCTGTGCCCATTAACATCCAATCACCATCATAGGCAGCCCCTCGGAATCGAGGAAGACTCGCTTCCACTCTTAAAATAAGTCCTTAGGTGGTTGAATAGTCCAATACGAGAACCACAGTCCCTGTCACAACTGGGACAGATAATTGCTAAGGGTAAGGGAGGGTGGGACAGGTTTGCCGCACGCTCTTTCCGCTGCCTGCGCATGCTCTCGGCGACGAGGCTCAGTCCTCAGCGCCCTCCCGGATGCACTTCCTCCACTTAGGGCAGTCTTTGGCCAGGGACTCCCAGGTGTCGGTGGGGATGTTGCACTTTATCAGGGAGGCTTTGAGGGTGCCCCTGTAACGTTTCCTCTGCCCACCTTTGGCTCGTTTGCCGTGAAGGAGTTCCGAGTAGAGTGCTTGCTTTGGGAGTCTCGTGTCTGGCATGCGAACAATGTGGCCTGCCCAATGGAGCTGATCAAGTGTGGTCAGTGCTTCAATGCTGGGAATGTTGGCCTGTTCGAGGACGCTAATGTTGGTGCGTCTGTCCTCCCAGAGGCTTTGCAGGATCTTGCAGAGACATCGTTGGTGGGGGTGGGGGTGGGGGTGCGGGGGTATAGATACCTGTGCCCATTAACATCCACTCACACCAGCTTACTCGCTCCATGGCAATTGCTCGGAACTAGCGAAGTCCATGCAGGGTGATCAGACTCTGTGACCATGTTGTGTGCCTGCCATCACGCTTGACTAGCTAAATAACAGGCAGCCATCTTTATATGTACCTCTGTCCATAGATTATAGAACTTACAGCACAGAAACAGGCCATTTGGCCCAACTGGACCGTACTGGTGAACGTGCTTCATGTGCTCCTCTGCCTATCTTAGTTCATCTCTTTTTCTATCAACCAATCCTTCAATTCCTTTCTCCCTCATGTCCTTATCCAGCTCCCCTTAAATGCATCTCTGCTGTTCGCCTCAATTTTGTGGTCAGCGAGTTCCACGGTCTGACCACTGAGTAAAGAAGCTTCTCCTGAATTCTGGCATCCTGGATTTCACCTCGGTGAGGTGGCTTGGGGCTCTGCCCTCTCGCGTGCAGGCATGCTAATTGGATCAGGGGGTTTTGCAGGTCCCTTTATTCAGATAGCAATGCAGGGCAATTCAGTGTTGAAGTGGGACATGTTTTAGATCCCTGCTTTGTGAGGGGAGCACACTATATGCAGAGTATGCATCATGGCAGAGTTTTGCTAGTGTGTTTGCGTTGCTTTTAAATGGTGGGTGGGTTTATGGACACATTGCCACAGACGGTAAATCGGTGCCTAATGAGGGAGATTTGGTTCTAAAATTAAGGTAGGAACTTCGTATACCGTTTCCAAAATAATAAGGAAGTGTTTGTGTGACACGCTTCCCCACATAGAAAATGTCCCTTTAATTCAATTTCTTGCCCCTGTACTTAGTCAGGCCGTGCATGGTTAATCAAACTGTACAGTCTCTTATTTTTAAATTATTCCATTTTTCAAATAATCCCATGTGTTCGGAAGCTCATTTGCATTAAATATTTGCGAGGGGAGGGACGCTCCCCAGGGGAGGGGCCGAGGGGATGGATTGTCCTTTGATGTTCAACGGGTGTATTGCGGAGGCTGCTTACATTTGTTAGAAAGCAGAGTAACTATTCATTCATTGAATTGTGACTCCCAGCTGTTTATCCAATGTGTGTTACACATTTTCCAGTCCACTAAAACAAAGTCCATATAAGTCTCACGGCACCAGAGCTGAGACAGTCCTGTCGGCCTTTGGTCTCAGCTTTCACTTGTTTATCCAATCACATCAATCAATTTGAAGCATATTTACATTGTCCTTGAATGTTTAGTGAAATAGGAAGCATTTAAATGAATGAATATTGAAACAAATTCCCAGCTTCAATGACTGTTGTTCCCATCTTGGACATGGTCCTCAATTATGCTTTTGGGAGCTGTGCTGTGAACCAAATACTGTCGTTAGCTGAGAAAGACCTGTCCCATTCTACCTTTGCAGGTCTCAGCAATTTTACTCTTTCAAAATAAGGTTGTGTGTGTGCAGAATCAGTCGACTATCAGCCAGGAAGTTGAACTGTACATGCTCAGTGATGTGAACATGTGAGAGTGATGGGCAGGACAAGACCATTGGATCCATTGAGCCTGTCCCACATGGTTGTAGTGTCGGAAGCATTGTGATTGTACAACCCCTCCCCGCTCCACCAGAAGCCATATGGTCTCCTGGGTGATGCAAACAAAACAGACGAAAACCCCAAGGCCAATTAGGAAAAAATTAATCTGGTAAACTCTTCCCCAGCCCACTTAGGCAGTGGTATATGTTTTAATGTTTAATTTGTTTTAATTGCCGGGTTTTAGTGTCCCCTTCCCCTTTTATAGGGAGCACTTGTAAATCATATGATTTTAATGCCCCAAAAAAACGATCACAAAAAAACCAAAAATAAACAAAAACCCCCCCCCCCCCAAAAAAAGAGGGCAGTTAAAAGTGTCTGGAGTGTCCCCCAGACCGGGGGGGGGGGCACGTGATCTAACGTTATTTTGTTCCCCCAAAAGAGTTGTAATGTTTGCTTCGTGGGTTTTTTTTGTTTAACAATTCATAACAACACATTGCTATTAAGAACAAATTGGTTTATTAGTAATGGTTTAACAATCACACTACACATTACCAGTTCATCCACCAGGCTCACAGCCACCTGCCTCAGCATGGATCCCCCGAACCCAACTGGCTGGGGTTTTTATTGAGTCTTGTGAACATCACATGACTGGCTGAGCCAATCCCAACTCAACAGCTCTACCAACCTGTGAGCATGCTCACATTACACTGCACTAGTCTAGGAGACCACATTGACCGTGCACTTGTTACCTGGGTGTGACCTCCGCCCCAGCCCAGGAAGTGGTCCAGCTCTCTTCAAGGTGTCTTGAGAGTCAGCACTCGCCACACGAGCTGGCAACTTGTTCCAGAGGTCTACCACCTCTGGGCAAAGAACCGCCTCGAATCTAACCCTGCCTGCCCTTGTGTGCATGACTCCTGATTTTGTTACCTCACTGATGCATATAGAAATGTCCCAGGTTGGCACCTTCCTTTGCACAAACATTTTCATTCTTGTACTTTTTGTTACTTTAATAAAAAATAAAAAATGTTGCTTTAAAATCTTAAGTTTTGCTGTAAGGCACCTCAATCTTGAGCGTCAGGCGTGGCTCAGTGGGTAGCACTCTCACCTCTGAGTCAGTCGTCGTGGATTCAAGTCCCCTCCAGAGATTGAGCACATAACCCAGTCTGACATTCGAAGTGCAGTCATCGTCTCGAAATCGAGGAAGACTTGCTTCCACTCTTGATGAGTTCTCAGGTGACTGAAGAGTCCAATACGGGAATTACAGTCTCTGTCACAGGTGGGGAGTCTGGTTTGCCGCACGCTCCTTCCGCTACCTGCGCTTGTTTTCTGCATGCTCTCGGGAACGAGACTCGAGGAGCTCACCCAGATGCTCTTCCGGTCTTTGGCCAGGGACTCCCAGGTACTCGGTGATGTTGGTTGAGAGATAAATATTGGCCAGGACACCGGGGAAAATGGCTCTGCTTTTCAAATAGTGCTGTGGGATCTTTTACATCTACCCAAGAGGGCCTCAGTTTCATCCAAAAACTGAACCAAATGGAAATGTTGCATTTTATCAGGGAGGCTTTGAGGGTGTCCTTGAAATGTTTCCTCTGCCCACCTTTGGCTCGTTTGCCGTGTAGGAGTTCTGAGTAGAGCGCTTGCTTTGGGGGTCTCGTGTCTGGCATGCAGTACGGAGGGGATCTGGTTCCGTTTTTGGATGAAACTGAGGCCCTCTCGGGTAGATGTAAACGATCCCACGGCACTATTTGAAGAGCAGAGCCATTTCCCCCGGTGTCCTGGCCAATATTTATCTCTCAACCAACATCACTGATTATCTGGTCATTATCATGTTGCTGTTTGTGGGAGCTTGCTGTGCACAAATTGGTTGTCGCATTTCCTACATTACAACAGTGACTACACTCCAAGACCACCCCAACCTCTGTCGTCGAGCTACAGTACTCGGACGACGCCTGCGTCTGTGCACACAGAGGCTGAACTCCAGGACGTAGTCGACGTATTTACTGAGGTGTACGAAAGCATGGGCCTTGCGCTAAACATCAGTAAAACAAAGATCCTCCACCAGCCTGTCCTCGCCACACAGCACTGTCCCCTAGTCATCAAGATCCGTGACGTGGCCCTGGACAATGTGGACCATTTCCTTTATCTCAGGAGCCTCCTATCAACAAGAGCAGGCATTGACGACGAGATCCAACACCGCCTCCTGTGCATCAGTTCAGCCTTCAGCTGCCTGATGTAAAGTGTGTTTGAAGACCAGGTCCTCAAAACTGCCAGCAAGCTCATGGTCTACAGGGCTGTAGTAATACCCGCCCTCCTGTATGGCTCAGAGACATGGACCATGTACAGCAGACACCTCAGGTCGCTGGAGAAATATCACCAACGATGTCTCCGCAAGATCCTACAAGTCCTCTGGGAGGACAGATGCACCAACGTTAGTGTCCTCGTCCAGGCCAACATCCCCAGCATTGAAGCACTGACCACACTTGATCAGCTCCGCTGGGCAGGCCACATTGTTCACATGCCAGACACGAGACTCCCAAAGCAAGCGCTCTACTCTGAACTCATCCACGGCAAACGAGCCAAAGGTGGGCAGAGGAAACATTACAAGGACACCCTCAAAGCCTCCCTGATAAAGTGCACCATCCCCACCGACACCTGGGAGTCCCTGGCCAAAAATCGCCCTAAGTGGAGGAAGTGCATCCGGGAGGGCGCTGAGCACCTCGAGTCTCATCGCCGAGAGCATGCAGAAACCAAGCGCAGATAGCAGAAAGAGCGTGCGGCAAACTTGTCCCTCCCACCTCTTCCCACGACGACGATCTGTCCCACCTGTGACAGGGACTGTGGCTCTTGTATTGGACTGTTCAGCCACCTAAGGACTCATGTTAAGAGTAGAAGCAAGTCTTCCTCGATTCTGAGGGACTGCCTGTGATGATGACTCCAGAAAGTATTTCATTGGCTGTAAAGCACTTTGGGACGTCCTGAGGCTATGATAGGTGCTATATAAATGCAAGTTCTTTCTTTCTAACTGGTCAGAGCTCTCTGGATGTGGGGAGTGAAGTGTGCAGAACCCAGTGGAGATTCTTGTGCTGTTTACATTAGTGGGTTTAGATTCTGTTTAAAATCGGGGGGTGGGTAGATGGGGGAATGCATTCAGAAGCCTAGCTATGTTCAATGACAGTATATAGTAATTTTGGTCGGAGCTGCGAGCACTGATGGTGAAGGTGCCTTTACCACCTTAGCGAAACTAGATCACTAACTGATTTAACGTGTACCAAAAATGGCGAGTGCCCGGCGATTACGCTACAGCTCTGTACACAACTGTCCCCGGCCACCAGTTTTTGATCGATTCACTAATTTATTCTTTTTCTTCTTTTCCATGTTCTGCCTGATCCAGAACTGCCAGCGGAAGAAGGTAAATATCGACTTTTCCCTTTTATATTTTGAATTGCTCAAATAGAATATCTTCTAAACACTGTTGGCTTACGTTCGGCAGTTAATCCGGTTTGGAGTTTTCGATCATACTGCAATGAGTAAAGAGAAAAGTGGTTCGTGCAAGGTTTGGACAGAGTTCCAGCTATCGGGGCGTGGGTAGTAACAGGAGGCACTGGGGAGTGTTATCGCCCACCTGCTGGGGATTTAAAACCAACCAAATTATCTTGTACAATAAATGTAGACTTGGACATAAATACGATCGTTATTAAAGAGGAGAAAGAATTGACAACATGTCCAGTCGCATGGGCTGTCTATACCCGTGGTACAGATTCCACTCTCAGCTTCACATCCCGCAATATCGAACCCCTTTCTGTCATGTCTGAACTCTACATTGCCATTCCTCCTTCCTTCCCCATCATTATTGATCCCCCCCCCTCCCCCATCATAACCGATCCCCAAATCCCCCCCTCCCCCATCACTACCGATCCCCGAATTCACCCCTTTACAAGTTGGATTTCTGGAAGGCTTTTTTTCTTCGTCTGCCTGTTTCCACCCTCTGCAAGTTGCAGCTGACCAGGACACTGCTGCCTGTATCCCCACCCCCACCACAAAGTCTGTTGTCCTCCTCCTCCTCCTTCAGGCTCCCTGTGCCCCAGCAAGTTGACTTCTAAGCTTCTTGTCCTCTCCTTCATCCCTCCGTGACTTTACCCCGCACATGTCCCTGCCAGCCTGCCCCTCCACTCCCCCGACATTGAGCAGTCCCTCATTCACTGGCTCTCACTCCTTCAGTGATTATGCTGCAGCCCTCTGGCCCTCCGGTTTAACACCCACACACAGAGACACTGACCGAGACACACTTGGGGTTTGGGGGGGGGGAGGCCGTCCCAGCATGCTGTTGGAGAGCTCTCGGTGCTGCAGTCGGTAAAGTAGAAAATGTTTTGTTTTATTGATTTTTTAAAAATTTTATTTTTTTTTGATTGCTTTATTGGTTGATTTATTGATGTATTTATCATTTATTATTGATGATGGCTCTTTATTTGTAAAACTGAAGTGTTTAATGTTTGTAGACTTCCCTTTAAACCCCCCCCCCACCCCCTCATTCCCGACGCCTGATTTGTAACCTACGCCTGATTTTCTAAGTGTAGGCAAGGTTTATCTGAGTGTACAAAAATCTACACTTACTCCATTCTAAGTTAGTTTGGAGTAAGTTTTCACTGCCTAAACTTGCAAAAAAGGCGTAAGTGGCCGGACACTCCCCCTTTTGAAAAAAAAAATCTGCTCCAAACTGTAACTGTTCTAACTGACTAGAACTGGAGCAAACTAAATGCTGAGAATTGCAATTTCTAAGGTACTCCATTCTAAACCAGTTGCTCCAAAAAAACAGGAGCAACTCAGGCCGAAACTTGGCCCCCTTGTCACTCCCTCAACCACTTTCAAAAGCCTCGGTGAAGCCTATCCTGTTGACCATGTTTTTGCCCTCCTCACCACCCTATCTTTGTGTCTCACGCTTGCTGACCCATGCCCTACAAAGCACTCTGGGACATCGCTCTGACCGAGCGGAGGGCGATAGAAACCTCTCTTCCTGGCGGAAAAAATAACTGCGATTTGAATTGTCCTCATTGGGCTGCGATCTATTCGATCAGGTCTTGCTGGAGTTTAGTTTGGAATCCGCAGTGCTCCCTCATAATAGCTTATCTTTGTGATGGGTGGGAGTCCAGGAATAATATCAGAATGAATCTTTTAACATGGTAGCCTCCTGTGTTCTATCATTTTAAAAACAGCACTGAGGTGAAATCACTGATGAGGCATGTTTGGAATTCCTGAGTTGTTAGCTTGGGACCTCCACCCCTCCGAATCTCCAAAAATGTAGACTAAAACCCGTTTCTTACTCCAATTGTAAGTTGATTGTTCCTGGAGTAGTCTCCCTATAATGGAACATGACATAAGAACTAGGAACAGGAGTCAGCCATTCGGCCCCTCGAGCCTGCTCCGCCATTCAATGAGATCATGGCTGATCTTCGACCTCAACTCCACTTTCCTGCACTGTCCCCATATTCCTTGATTTTCTTCATATCCAAAAACAGCTGGCCCAGGGGGGGTTGGGCATGACTGAATCCTTTGGTGGGATGACGCAGAGTTCCTGTTCTGGGTGTGGTTAATGTTGTCGCAGGCGAAGGTGCTCAAGGCCAGCTCGGTTTTACAAGGTAACACAGCCACACCTGAGTGAGCCAAGCATTGCACACACAGCCAGAATCGCCTGAGTTTAACTGGTTTGCTGGGTTTTCCTCAGCTGTGCTTTAACCGGATTGGGTTTCTGCTCTTGAGGAACTGCGAGCATGCAGGTGATTAAATCCTGGATGGAGCCAAGTTCTGACATGTCGACCTCCTTTAATCTGTTTGTACCGAGGCCCATAGCTTCAGTCCCAAACAGAAGGAAATCTCACCTTATTTATTTTATTTTTTTTCTCTGGATGTGGGCGTCGCTGGCAAGGCTGGCATTTATTGCCCATCCCTAGTTGCCCTCGAGCAAGCTGGTGGTGACCCGCCGCCTTGAACCGCTGCAGCCCTTGTGGTGGCCAGGTTCCAACAGCACTGTTGAGAATTCCACGAATTTAAAAAGAAATGACTGAATTGCTCCTGACTTTCTGTCAGGGCTGCGTGCTTGCAGACCCTGCTGCTCGTTTCCACGGTAACACGGGGTGGAGGGAGAGATGCAGTAGGCCCCTGCTCACCCCTCTTGCTCTACCTTGGCCCTGGCCGACTGCCAGACGTGCCAGACTTAGACAGAATGGTGGTGGGGAGAGTGTTGGCAGGGAGGGAGGAGAAAGAGGCAGAACCTGTTTAAAAAGTGCCCTTTGGTGACATAAAGACAACTAACTTCAAATGAGGCCGTGCTGAATAATTTACACTTAAAAGGGAGGAGGACTGATTGTCAACCTGGACCTTTTTATATATTTATTCACATTTGGCCTCTAGTCTTATGTCAGGCGGAGAGGTTGTTTGTTAATAATGTATACACCAGAACAAAATGTGCTTGAAACTTTACTGTAAATAATGCATTTTTAACGAGCACAAAGCATCCTGCACTGGAGAGACCCTGTAGGTTGAGGGCTCTGGAAGCATGTCTTGCAAACCTGAATCAATCTATCAGCTCCTCCATTCGGTCAGTGTTTGACCTCGCTGTCCAAGAAAGGAGAGAACTTTTTCATGTATTTATTTGTTCCTGGGATGTGGGTGTCGCTGGCAAGGCCGGCATTTATTGCCCATCCCTAATTGCCCCTTGAGAATGTGGTGGTGGGACACCAACTCGGAGAGCTGGTAAAAGTCAACCACATTGCTATGGGTCTGGAGTCACATGTAGGGCAGACCGGGTAAGGACGCCAGATTTCCTTCTCTGAAGGCCATTAGTGAACCAGTTGGTCACCATTACTGATGCTAGCTTTTATAAATGTATTCCAGATTTATTTAATTACCTACTTTAAAATCCCCAGCTGCCGTGGTGGGATTTGACCTGCTGTCTCCGGATTATCAGCCCAGGCCTCTGGGTTACTGGTCCTGTAACATAACCACTCTGCTACCCTTCCCTAGAGTCATGTAAACATTGCAAAATCAGAGCAACAAACTCAGACATATTTTGTTTGAAACACTTTTTAAAAAAACCAATCTGTTTTTCAGACCCCCCCTCCCCCCCTCACTGCTCACCGAAGGCAGTGACTCTTTGCTGGTATCTACAGGTCCTGCTCACCTTGCAGCACCTCGCCCAAATGGCCATGATTTATTCTTGTGTGAACCGTGGCCGTGAGTGGTTGCAGGCTATAATTGGACCATGCGAGGCATCACTGCCCAGCTTGCTCCTGCCGTGACTTAAAGCCCGGATAGCCATTTAAGATTGGGAGCCTAGAACCGGGGGTCACCGTCTCAGGATAAGGGGTCAGTCATTTGGGTCTGAGATGAGGAGAAATTTCTTCACTCAGAGGGTGGTGAATCTTTGAAATTCTCTGCCCCAGAGGGCTGTGGAGGCTCAGTCTTTGAGTATGTTCAAGACAGAGGTCGATAGATTTTTGGATATTAAGGGAATCGAGGGATATGGGGACAGTGCAGGAAAGTGGAGTTGAGGTAGAAGATCAGCCATGATCTTATTGAATGGCGGAGCAGGCTCGAGGGGCCGAATGGCCGACTCCTGCTCCTAATTCTTATGTTCTTATGACCCCATGTAAGGTAATGTCTCCCATTAACATGTTTTGGGACCGAGATGAGGAAACATTTCTTCACTGAGGGTGGTGAATCTTTGGAATTCTCTCCCCCAGAGGGCTGAGGAGGCTCAGTCTTTGAGTCTATTCAAGACGGAGATCGATAGATGTTTGGATATTAAGGGATTCGAGGGATATGGGGACAGTGCGGGAAGGTGGAGTTGAGGTCGAAGATCAGCCATGATCTTACTGAATGGCGGAGCACGCTCGAATGGCCTGCTCCTAATCCTTCTATTCGTATGTTCGTATTAGAGGGGGTTCCCTGGCCAATAGAAGTGGTTTATTTATTTCCCTAGTACAGACCAGAGATCTTCATGATGGCCTATTTCTCGGTGGTATGATTTCGAAGCAGTAATCTGCCTCTTCACCCATTGGAGAATTGCTGAGTTTTCATTCTATGCCACAAGCCGTATTTTGATTTGAAACGTTAAACGGTGAGTCTGAGGGCCTCTGTGCCAGTGTCAATGATGATGATGCCTGTGTATTTTCTAGGGAAGTCGCTGTGGGAACTGGTGCTCGAGCAGTTTGAAGAGCTCCTGGTACGGATTCTCCTACTGGCCGCCTGCGTCTCATTTGTAAGTAGCCTTGCTGTCCGCTGTGCTCAGCTGCTGAGATTCTGTTCCAGTGCAGTTGTTGCCTCTCCGCAAATGCTCTCGCTGCCCACGGTCAGCATTGGTGTGGGCCCAGGCTCTTCCCTTGCTTCCCTCCCATTCCTATTTTATAGGCCATCCCTCGTTGACCCCAACAGTAAGTGCAAGGTCGGGCTACACACCATACCCGGTCCTCCTACTCCATTGCCCCCGAGGCTTGTCGCTCTGCTTTCCGACGGCCCGCCCGACACCCTGTCCCGGTTCAGCTGAAACCTCTTGCGCCTCAGTGTTGGGAAATCTACGAGCAGGCACTCGGTTCCCACAGACCTCGACGTGTCGGGAGTCTCGATCTGAATTCGACTCCGAACCCAGCCATCCTAGGTTGCAGCAATTGGAACTCGCTACCTTAAAGGGCGGTCGAAACAGATTCAGCAGTAACATTCACACGGGAATTTAATAAATACCTGAACAAGGAAACGTTTGTAGGGTTATGGGGAAAGGGCAGGGTGGGGGGTGGGGGTGGAGTGGGACGATTGGATCGCTGTTTCAAAAGGCCAGCACAGGCACGATGGGCAGAATGGCCTCCCCTGTGCTGTGCCATTTGATGATCCTTCTCCGGCTGATTGAAATCCCGTGCCTCGGTGTCCTTTTTGAGCTGAGCTTCTTAATCTCACGCTTGGTCATGTTGCCAAGATCCCCCAGAGCATCGCCTGACTGCCTGACTGTTGCTCGTGAAACCATTGATTTATTTTACATGGAGCTTGTTACTCTGCTTCAGGATTGAATGCTCACCTCTTGGGGCCACCTTGCTCAACGTTCAGCTCAATCTAAATCTCCACAGCCTCTGTCCCTCCCACCAATCGCCCAAGGCCCTGCCAAGCTCCAGTGAATGGAATTCTACATCCTTTCGCTTGACTTCGGATTCCCCAAATGCCCCACTCCGCCCTGTCTGAGTGATCCTTCTCTCCAGGCCAGACACAGAAATACATCACAGTGACAACACGCAAACAGGCCATTTGGCCCAGCCAGACCCTCCACACAAGCCAATAGTTGTCTCCACGTTTACCCACCGTGCTTCCGTAGCCCATAAGGAGGAAGATGTCATTGGTGTGCGATGTTGGCACTGTGGTGAGGTGCACATTGTTGGTGGCATATTATCGATAAATGACGTAAGGATCTATCAGCATAACCGCTGCACTGGCCGAGCTGGTGTCTTTCAGATGAGGCGTAAACAAACACATGGGGTGGGTCTATACTCCCCCCTCGGTACACCACAGGACAAGCGGAGGCCCCATCTGCCTGCTCCTGTGGATGTAAAACATCCCACGGTATTGTTTGAAGAGATGTCCCGCTGTCTTGGCCAACATTCTTTTGATATCCAAAAGAAAACCGGTCTGATCAGCCGGTTGGTGTTCGTGTGCCGTCGTGCTATGTATACACTGGCTGCCTGTTTAACAACAGTGATGGCATTTCAGAAACCAACCCTTCGGTTGTGCCGTGCTTTGGAAGGTCCTGAAGATGTACTCTGGTGCGATTATCGATCCGGTCCTTGGTGACTCTCGCTCCTGTCACCTCGGTGTGTCCTCTGGATAAACTAAAGTGGGATGTGACGGTGACCATTTTGGTTGATCACCGCACATTATCGTCTGAATCCTCACAAAGGCCTCTTGATACAAAAGGGTTAATATAGCGATTCAGCCTCAGATTAAACACACAGGTCATGATCCTGGAAAGGGCTCCTCCGGGGTTATGAGAAATGTTTCGGAGGTTCATGAGAAAGAAGGAACCCTTGTGTGACACACTTGTGAGTTTAATTGTCTGGATTTCTTGTGCTCTCTCTGTCCTCTCTCTCATCTCCCCCTTTGTATTTGGAATGACAGGGCAGTCGGAAGCTGCGTTTGATGTCATTGTGAAAGTGTGTTTATTATCCTGGGTAGGCAGCTGGGCAAAGCACGGTTCCCAACTTCAGAGCAGAGCCGACCTGTCTGGCCGAGCGTCTGAGGAATCAGCTTCTCGTACAGATGGTTCTAAAGAGCCTCAAACCTGTAGCCGTCGATGACGTTTGCACAATGTATGCGTGACCCCCCCCCCCTCCCCGACAGAGCAGTTGACCCCCAGCCCATTAACCTCGGCATCCGAGCTGAACCACAGCAAATTACCGAGGCCGATTTTCCGGCAAATTTGAAAACTTGATTCTGCTTGAATCACTTTACAATTTGGGTTTCTTGAAGAGCTGAGGAATGTGCCGGTTTAACAGGCCCGCAAACTGAACCAATTTAAACTCCGTCTTTGGCTTCGCTGAGCCAGCTAGAACTGTCTCGGGTCTGCTTCCATTCCTACCCGCTCCGCACCACACCCTGTGCATGCAGTCTGGGAGAACATTGAACAGGAGGAGGCCATTCGGCCCCTCGAGCCTGTTCCGCCATTCAATGAGATCATGGCTGATCTGTATTTTAATTCCATTTACCTGCTTCGGTTCCATAACCCTTAATGTCCTTTCGCAAACATAAATGATCAATCTCTGTTTTGAAATTTTCAATTGACACCCTAACCTCAACAGCTTTTCTGGGGGAGAGAGTTCCAGATTTTCACCACCCTTTGTGTGAAGAAATGCTTCCTGACATCACCCCTGAACGGCCTGGTTCTAGTTTTGAGGTTCTGGCCCCTAGTTCTGGACTCCGCCCACCAGTTGCTTTTCTCCATCTACACTATTGAATCCTTTAATCATCTTAAACACTGCAATTATCTCATCTGTTGATCATCGACACGCGAGGGAATACCTGAGGGACAAGTCACCATGCTCCCCATAGATGGGTGGCAAAGAGGCCGATGGTGGCTTCACGCTCTTTACCCAAGGATAAGTCTGCCACATAATGCAGGCCTCACTATTCAGTGACACGCTCTCTCCCTTGCACCTCCCCCTCCCATGTCGTTGAAAGCAAATGCTGCAATACTAGAAATGTCTACAATTCTTCGCTTGACACCGCAGCATCAGTTGCTGATGAATTAAGCAGTTATACACGGCACAGTAAAAGCTGATTGATCACTAATCATCTGTCAACAGCTCAGTCCTAGTTTTCAAATCCCTCCATGGACTTGCCCCCTCTGTAATTTCCTCCAGCCCTACAGCTCTCCCAAGATCTCTGTGCTCCTCCAATCCTGGCCTCTTCCGCATCCCCGATTTCCGTTGCTCCACTATTGGCGGCTCTGCCTTCAGTTGCCTGGGCCCTATGCTCTGGAATTCCCTCACTAAATCTCTCTGCCCCTCGGTCTCTCCTTTTTTAAGACCCTCCTTAAAACCTGCCTCTTTGAAAAAGCTTTTGGTCACCTCTTTATGCGGCTCAGTGTCAAATGTTTGATAACGCTCCTGTGAGGCGCCTTGGGACGTTTTTACTACATTAAAGGCGCTATATAAATGCAGGTTCTTATATTTAGTGATAAATCGAATTTGAACCCATGACCTTGGGGTTGCTAGTTGAGTGTCGTAAACAAAACATTGCTGTACCCAACTCGCTTGATATCAAAAAGTACATCAAAGCAGCTTCTGGTCTACTGCTGTTACCTCATTTCTCACTGTTAAATACTTAACCACCTCCTGTTTGTTTTTAAAGTTACAGAGAACACTTTAATAGAATTTAAGATTGGGCCTGTGCTGTGGTGGAACCAATAACTGAACTCCTGACTGTCACAGAATGTCATTGCAACGGGTAATCCTTTCCCGTTCAGAGATGACATTGAGTGCAGAGCGGTCAGGTTCAGCAGTTTTCTGCAACTCTTTATTCTTGCGAGGTATTTTCACAATAAAAATTATAAAATGAGTCAGAAGCAGTTTTAACACAGTTGCTCAAGTGGGATTAAATGATACTGAAACTGGACTATTATTAATTTGCAACTCCATTTACACTCTGAGACTTGTATAACTGATTACATTTACTAGTTGTCAACAATAATATTAACATTTTGTATTTAGAAACATAGAAAATAGGTGCAGGAGTAGGCCATTCGGCCCTTCGAGCCTGCACCACCATTCAATAAGATCATGGCTGATCACTCCCTCAGTTCCCTCAGTTTCCTGCTTTCTCTCCATACCCCTTGATCTCCTTAGCAGTAAGGGCCATATCTAACTCCCTCTTGAATATATCCAATGAACTGGCATCAACAACTCTCTGCGGCAGGGAATTCCACAGGTTAACAACTCTCTGAGTGACGAAGTTTCTCCTCATCTCAGCCCTAAATGACCTACCCCTTATCCTAAGACTATGTTCCCTGGTTCTGGACTTCCCCAACATGAGGAACATTCTTCCCGTATCTAACTTGTCCAGTCCCGTCAGAATCTTTCTAGAAGGCCGAGGGGCGGAGAGATTTAGTGAGGGAATTCCAGAGCATAGGGCCTCTCATCCTTCTAAACTCCAGTGAATAAAAACCCAGTTGATTCAGTCTCTCCTCATATGACAGTCCAGGCATCCCTGGAATTAGTGTGGTGAACCTTCGCTGCACTCCCTCAATAGCAAGAATGTCCTTCCTCAGATTAGGAGACCAAAACTGAACACAATATTCCAGGTGAGGCCTCACTAAGGCTCTGTACAACTGCAGTAAGACCTCCCTGCTCCTATACTCAAATCCCCTAGCTATGAAGGCCAACATACCATTTGCCGCCTTCACCGCCTGCTGTACCTGCATACCAACTTTCAATGACTGATGAACCATGACACCCAGGTCTTGTTGCACCTCCCCTTTTCCTAATCTGCCGCCATCCAGATAATCTGCCTTTGTTTTTGCCCCCAAAATGGATAACCTCATATTTATCCACATTATACTGCATCTGCCATGCATTTGCCCACTCACCTAACCTGTCCAAGTCACCCTGCAGCCTCTTACAGCCTCCTCACAGCTCACACCGCCACCCAGTTTAGTGTCATCTGCAAACTTGGAGATATTACACTCAATTCCTTCATCTAAATCGTTAATGTATGTTATAAAGAGCTGGGGTCCCAGCACCGAGCCCTGCGGCACTCCAGTAGTCACTGCCTGCCATTCTGAAAAGGACCCGTTTATCCCGACTCTCTGCTTCCTGTCTGCCAACCAGTTCTCTATTCATGTCAGTACATTACCCCCAATACCATGTGCTTTGATTTTGTACACCAATCTCTTGTGCGGGACCTTGTCAAAAGCCTTTTGAAAGTCAAAATACACCACATCCACTGGTTCTCCCTTGTCCACTCTGCTAGTTACATCCTCAAAAAATTCCAGAAGGTTCGTCAAGCATGATTTCCCTTTCATAAATCCATGCTGACTTGGACCGATCCTGTTACTGCTTTCCAAATGCGCTGTTTTTTCATCCTTAATGATTGATTCCAACATTTTCCCCGCTACTGATGTCAGACTAACCGATCTATAATTACCTCTTTTCTCTCTACCTCCTTTTTTAAAAAGTGGTGTTACATTAGCTACCCTCCAGTCCATAGGAACTGATCCAGAGTCGATAGACTGTTGGAAAATGATCACCAATGAATCTACTATTTCTAGGGCCACTTCCTTAAGTACTCTGGGATGCAGACTATCAGGCCCCGGGGATTTATCGGCCTTCAATCCAATCCCATCAATTTCCTTAACACAATTTCCCGCCTAATAAGGATATCCTTCAGTTCCTCCTTGTCACTAGACCCTGTGTCCCCTAGTTCATTCGGAAGGTTATTTGTGTCTTCCCTCGTGAAGACAGAACCAAAGTATTTGTTCAGTTGGTCTGCCATTTCTTTGTTCCCCATTATAAATTCACCTGAATCCGACTGCAAGGGACCTACGTTTGTCTTCACTAATCTTTTTCTCTTCACATATTTATAGAAGCTTTTGCAGTCAGTTTTTGTTCCCTGCAAGCTTCCTCTCGTACTCTATTTTATTTTCCCCCTCTTAATTAAACCCTTAGTCCTCCTCTGTTGAATTCTAAATTTCTCCCAGACCTAAGGTTTGTTGCTTTTTCTGGCCAATTTATATGCCTCTTCCTTGGTTTTAACACTATCCTTAATTTCCCTTGTTAGCCACGGTTGAGCCACCTTCCCCGTTTTATTTTTACTCCAGACAGGGATGTACAATTGCTGAAGTTCATCCATGTGATCTTTAAATGTTTGCCATTGTTTATCCACCGTCAACCCTTTAAGTATCCTTTGCCAGGCTATTCTAGCCAATTCACGCCTCATACCGTCGAAGTTACCTTTCCTTAAGTTCAGGACCCTAGTTTCCGAATTAACTGTGTCACTCTCCATCTTAATAAAGAATTCTACCATATTATGGTCACTCTACCCCAGGGGGCCTCGCACAACAAGACAACAAGCGTCCCAAGGCGCTTCACGGGAGTATTGAGAGATTAAAAAATTTGACACCTAGCCGCATAAGTAGAAATTAGCGCAGGTGACCAAAAGCTTGGTCAAAGAGGTAGGTTTTAAGGAGCATCTTGAAGGAGGAAAGAGGTGGAGAGGTTTAGGCAGGGAGTTCCAGAGCTTAGAGCCCAGGCAACAGAAGGTACGGCCACCAATGGTTGAGCGATTACAATCAGGGATGCTTAAGAGGGCAGAATTAGAGGAGCACAGACATCTCGAAGGATTGTGAGGCTGGAGGAGACTACAGAGATATGGAGGGATTTGAAAATAAGGATGAGAATTTTGAAATCAAGGCATTGCTTAACCAGAAGCCAATGTAGGTCAGCGAGCACAGGGGTGATGGGTGAGAAGGACTTGGTGCGAGTTAGGACACGGGCTGCCGAGTTTTGGATCACCTCTAGTTTACGTAGGGTAGAATGTGGGAGGCCAGCTAGGAGTGCGTTGGAATAGTCAAGTCTAGAGGTAACATAGGCATGGATGAGGACTTCAGCAGTGGATGAGCTGAGGCAAGGGTGGAGGTGGAAATGGGCAGTCTTAGTTATGCTGCGGATATGTGGTTGAAAGCTCATTTCTGGGTCAAATAAGGTTGCAAACAGTCTGGTTCAGCCTCAGACAGCAGTTGGGGAGAGGAATGGAGTAAGTGGCTAGGGAACGGAGTTTGTGGCGGGGATATTATATCACCAGCTCGCTTGGTCACCACTCATGTATTAGCGAGTGCTGTCCTGTGACATTGCGAAGGGTGTTGGGACTTGAATGTCACTGATATTGATCAGATCGGAAGGGCCGACCTTGGCGTTGTTGAAAGACTTGGACGTTGTTGCTGCTCAAACCCAGTTGTCGTCTCGTGCCCTTGTGTCCAACTAAAACTCAGTTTGAAACACGGTATTCACTGGTTCCCATGGAAACCGCTGTGCGACCTCAATTGACAGACCTCCTCCATCCTTGTTACTTTTACCTATTTTTTGCTCCTAATATCTTTCCCTTTGATTCAGATTCTAAAATCTCATCTTGGAATCGGAATTAATTTGGCATCGAAGACATTTGCAAACTTTTTTTTAATTTGCAAGATGCGGAATGGTAATTATCTCTGACCCTGTTCCAGAGACTCATTATTCAGCAGCACAATAATCAATCCTCATTCACTCTACTCAATAATGTTTTCAGTGCAAGGTCAGGCAATGTACCATTGTTTTATTCTGCTCCTGTCTTGCAATGCAAGGTGTGCAGTAACTTTGTGCTGTGTAGCAGCGCCACAGCCTCTGCCCTCCAGAAAAGTGACACACGCTCGGGGTTTATTGACCCCTATGGGTGGGGGCCATTCTGTGGGAGGTTGGAGCCCTCTCCTTCTACAGGGCTACTCCGAGTGTTGCCACAGACCTGCCAGGGGCGATGTCCCAACACCCGTGCATATTCAGCGAGTTATCCTTGTGCATTGAGTTTGCTGGGGGTTCTCTTCCCCCGCCCCCCACCAAGAAAACACTTTTCGTTATTGAATGAGTATCGTGAATGGTTCTGGTCCCCATAGTACAAAAAGGTTCAACGTGGATGATACGAGAACTGAGGGGTTACACCGATCAGAAAAGACTGAACAAGCTGGGTCTCTTTACTCTGGAGGTCTGAAGGGGTTCGATAGGGTAGATGGAGAGAGTATGTGAGGGAGTCCAAGACTTAGGGGTCATAAATGTAAGATAGTCACTAATAAATCCAATCAAAAATTTAGGGGAAACCTCTTTACTCAGAGTGGTGACAATATAGAACTTGCTACCATAGTGAATGGTTGCGGTGAATGGCAACAGATGCGTGTAAGGGGGAGCTGCATAAACACATGAGGGAGAAAGGAATAGAAGGATGTGCTGATGGGGTGAGATGAAGAGGGGTGGGAGGGGGCTGGTGCGGAGCATAAACACCGGCACGGACCCATTAGGCTGTTTCTGTGCGGTAAATTCGATGAATCTAGCTTGCAGTTGTGCTGTGGATCTCTGTTATGTGGAGAAACACTGATTGCTCTCCTGAGAGCAGGGAACATTAAGAGGAGATTTGATGAGCGGTGTTCAAAATCATGAATGGTTTTGGTAGAGTGAAGAGGAACGGTTTCCAGTGGCAGGAGGGTCGGGAACCACAGGACACAGATTGACGGTCATTGGCCAGAGAACCAGTGCCGATGTGAGGAATAGCTTTGACGCAGCGAGTTGTTGTGACCTGGGATGCATTGGTTGAAAGGGTGGTGGGAGCAGATTCAATAGTAACTTTCAAAAGAGAATTGGCTAAGTACTTGAAGGGGAGAAAATTGTAGGGCCATGGGGAAAGGGCAGGCAAGTGAGACTAATTGGGTAGCCATTTCAGAGCCGGCACAGGCACGATGGGCCGAATGGCCTCCCTGTGCTGTCTCATTCTATGATTGATTGCATGAATTGGGTTTCCTCGGCTCAGAGTTGTCCTTTCTAAAAGCACTGACCTGTTCTGGCCAACAGGGCTCTGTGAGCAGAAAGCGCTCCATGTGGCCCTTCTTCATGTAAGAACCTCGACTTGTTGGCATTGGTGGGCCATTTGACCATGAGGGCAGCGTAGCCATGCCCATACTGACCTTGCCCGATCTCCAATTGTGCGTCTTTCCAAAGGGAGTCACTGGGAAGTAATCGAGATCAGCTGATTTAAATCCCTCCATCTCGGTGGGGGCGGGGCGGGGGCGGGGGGGCACTGAGGCCAACTGGTAGTACTCGGAAATGTCCGGGTCTCTGTTGGTCAGTGTCACATCAGGCAGTGCATTTACCAACCCGGCCACAAGAGAGCTTGCCAAGTACAGCCACACCAACAATTGCATTGACAGAGCCTTTCAATACTGTCCGAATGCATTTTATTGATAAAACTAGTGTTACCCAAATGAACCTGGAGCGAGGCCAAGGACACGACATATTCCTGCAGCAAGGGTCGCTGCTGGCTTTAGGGAGCGCTGTGTTGTTTTATTACTTCGACAACGCAGAGTGAGGTCTGTATGAAGATGGCATTTATATTTTCTGTCAAATGATCCAAAAAAAAACAAATCATCACTCGAAGTTGGCACGAGATTCACTGAAAAGGTCCTCGTCTCATCCCACCCCACTTCACCTCAGTGCGCTGGGCGTGCAATAATTAACAACTCTCGTATAAGACCAGGGTCAACAGTGCATGGAATTGCACCAAATGTACAGCACAGAAACAGGCCCTTCAGCCCAACTGGTGCACGCTGGTGTTTATACTCCACACGGGCCTTTCTCCAACCTGCCCCAGTATCTCTCTCTCCCCTCCTCCCTCATGTATCAAGCCTCCCCTTGAATGCATCAGTGCTGTTTGCTGCAACCACTCCACGTGACAGAGAGTTTCACAATCTCACCACTCTCTGCGTAAAGAAATGCCTCCTAAATTCCTTATTTGACCTGTTGGTGTCTGTCTGGTATTTATGCCCTTTTGTTCTGGACTCGCCCACAAGTGGAAACCGTTTCTCTGCATCCACCGAAACTCTCGCCCCTACTGTCAGCAGGCAGCCAGTTACACGTTATCTCGCTCTGTCTGATCCTGACCACGGTGTTGCTAACATCTGTGCTGTGCTCCTCCAACAAGCTGGCCTTTAAATACAACTCAAACAACTTTGTGCCACTGAGTTGCAATCTCTCTCCACCCCTGCCTCCTCCTCTTGGGTCCAGCCTGCTGGGATTGGAACAGAAAATGCTGCAAAACACTCAGCAACTCGGGAGAGAAATGCACCTTTCAGTTGCGGTGACCTTGGCCAGAGCCTGAGCTGCCTGGCCCACTGAGCGATTCCAGCACTTTCTGTTGTGCATTTTGTTCTGTCCGGTAGGACCCTGTCTCGGATTGGAAACCAGTGGCAGGGGGCTGCACTTGGGGTGGGATGGAGTGAGTGGGCTAGACGGTTGCAGACGGAGTGTGAGATCAGTCACTCCAGATCCAAGATAGATAAATCAGAATATTTTCTAAATGGTGAGAGACAAGGGGCTGGAATTTCGGCTTTGCTGATTTCGGGGTGGCAATGGCGGCGGGGCGGGAAAGTTAGCGGCCAGGAACAGTTTGCGCCTCAGTGGGTAAGTTTGGGCAGCTGGGCACTGAGTCAGGGGGCGCAGTGCTATGGGAGGCGTTGTACACCTCTCTCTTGGGGCGCTAGCTCCTGCGCTAAAGAGCCGGCCGGGAGCGCTCCGAGAGGGGCCTGGGAGGGGGAAAATAACCCACAAAAACAGTCCCAAAATATAGCCCATGCCACCACATAAATCGCAAAAAAATTTAAAAGAGAAAACAAACACGCTTACCTTCGAAGTCAATTACTTATCTCTCTACAGTTGGTATCGTTGAACCGTCCGATTTCCCCGGCAGTCACTGCGGGACATGCTGTGGGTCGGGCGGGAATCAAAACTCGCGCCGGTATCGCAACCAGGGCTGTTACACACCGGGCGCAACTCTTCCGGGCCGTGCTGCTCTGCGCCGCTGTAAAACCGGGCCGGAAAACCCCCGCGGGGCACTGGAGGCTGACCGCACACCCAGAAGACCTCATTACCGCCACTCCAGGGCAAAAAACTGAGAGCAGAAGACCAAAAAATGCGCCCCATCGAGCTATGGCGCATGAAGGGGATTTGGGTGTCCATGTACACAAATCCCTAACAGCTAGTGCACAGATACAACAAGGCTAGTGCAATGTTGGCTGTTGTCGCGAGGTGGTTGGATTACAAATTGGAGAAAGTGATGCTTCTGCCGTACTGAGCCTTGGTCTGAGCCCGTCTGGAGCACTGCGCTCCGTTCTGGGCACTGGACCTGCGGAAGACTATATTGGCCTTGGAGGGGTACAGTGCAGGTTTACCAGGATGAGACCGGGTCCTGAAGGGTTAAGTTGTGAGGACAGGTTGCATAGATCTCGAGCCACAGCACTGTTGCTGCTGCCCCCATTGAGCCCAGTTTGAGCCATTTCTGACACGAGGCGGAGTGAATGTCTTGTTCTGGTGCCGGATCCCGTTCAGCCAAGCCTCGTGCGACGAATCTCGACTAGTCATGAGGGTTGTGTGTGAAATGAGTTTGGCAAATTCCTAATGGTCAGAATAAACATATGTTATCACAATCTCGTTTGTTTAAGTGTCGCACTCGGTGGGTAATACACTCGCCCAGAAGGTCGCGGGTTCAAGTCCCACTCCAGGGAGTGGAGCACATAAATCTAGGCTGACATTCTAGTGCAGTGCTGAGGGAATGCTGCACTGTCTGAGGTACCATCTTAATGATGAGACGTTAAACCGAGGCCCCGTCTTCTCTCTCAAGTGGACGTAAAAGATCCCATAGCCCTATTTCGAAGAAGAGCTCTCCCCGGTGTCTTGGCCAATGTTTATTCCTCAATCCATTAAAATCACAGATTATCCGGGTCATTATCGCAATGCTGTTTCATAAGAACATAAGAAATAGGAGCAGGAGTAGGCCATACGGCCTCTTGAGCCTGCTCCCACCATTTAATATGATCATAGCTGATCCGATCATGGACTCAGCTCCACTTCCCCGACCGCTCCCCATAACCCCTTATCTTCTTATCGTTTAAGAAACTGTCTATTTTTGTCTTAAATTTATTCAATGTCCCAGCTTCCACAGCTCTCTGAGGCAGTGAATTCTACAGATTTACAACCCTCTGAAAGAAGAAATTCCTCTTCATCTCTGTTTTAAATGGGCGGCGCCTTATTCTAAACTTATGCCCCCTTAGTTCTAGTCTCCCCCACCAGTGGAAACATCCTCTCTGCATCCACCTTGTCAAGCCCCCTCATAATCTTATATGTTTCTGTAAAATCACCTCTCATTCTTCTGAATTCCAATGAGTAGAGGCCCAACCTACTCAACCTTTCCTCATAACACACCCTCATCCCCAGAATCAACCTAGTGAACCTTCTCTGAACTGCCTCCAAAGCAAGTATATCCTTTTGTAAATATGGAAACCAAAACTGCACACAGTATTCCAGGTGTGGCCTCACCAATACCCTGTACAACTGTAGTAAGACTTCCCTGCTTTTATACTCCATCCCCTTTGCAACAAAGGCCAAGATACCATTGGCCTTCCTGATCACTTGCTGTACCTGCATACTATCCTTTTGTGTTTCATGCACAAGTACCCCCAAGTCCCGCTGTACTGTAGCACTTTGCAATCTTTCTCCATTTAAATAATAACTTGCTCTTTAATTTTTTCTGCCAAAGTACATGACCTCACACTTTCCGACATTATACTCCATCTGCCAAATTTTTGCCCACTCACTTAGCCTGTCTATGTCCTTTTGCAGATTTTTTGTGTCCTCCTCACACATTGCTTTTCCGCTCATCTTTGTATCGTTAGCAAACTTGGTCCCTTCTTCCAAGTCGTTAATATAGATTGTAAATAGTTGGGGTCCCAGCACTGATCCCTGCGGCACCCCACTAGTTACTGGTTGCCAACCCGAGAATGAACCATTTATCCCGACTTTCTTTGTGGGAGCTTGCTGTGCACAAAATGCTTGCCACGTTTCCTTCATCATAACAGTGAATACACTTCAAAAGTTCTTAGTTGGCTGTGAAGCTCTTTAGAACGTCCTGAGGTAGTGAAAGGCACTATATAAACGCAAGTCTTTAACTCGGATCACTAGCATTATGGTTATGGTAGGTGAGAGGTATAGGAAAACACAAGGTGCGGAGGGTATGCTGGCCAGAGGTCAGGGGCTAAGTGGTAGTGTTGAGAGGGCCCTTCCTGTTCAGCTGGCTGGGCAGCCCTATCCTGGCAATACCCAGTGACACTGTCTGACCAAAATGGGAAGCAAAGTGTTTGCATCCCTCTGTAGTGACATCGCTCATCCACAAACATTCAGCTCCCCCCTCCGCAAAAAAAAAGACAAGTTGAACAATTTTGCATGGTGCAAATCTCGAGCCTCCTAAATGAGGCTCCTTTGCACAGTAAGTGCTATCATTAGCTTACACTTCTGTTAATTACTTGAACCAGTTACTCGCCTCTCGAGTGCGAGGTGTGGTAGCAGAGCGTCATGCGTTTCCTCCCCTGCTGGCACCCTGGCCTCGCGGGGCTCAGGCAAGCTAGTTGAGAACAGCAAACTTGCCATCTGTTAAGCCGAGCATTTGCTATTGGCTGCCCCCTCCCTTTCCCCATTGAAGGATTGTCTGGTGCTTGCTGTAGGATATTGTGTGCGTATAAATGGGCAATGGTGCCCTGTTCAAACGCTCACGCTCAGCATTACGCTGCCCGATGACAGATAAGGCTCCGTTCATTGCCTGCCGAAAAATCTGCAACAAGGGTCTTGCAGCAACATCGTCTCCTCAACAGCTCTTGCACTGGAATATGTTTTGGATAAGGAAGGGCCTCGGCAATCCGTGCATCACGGGGGCCAATTTCAGCAGCTAACAGAAGGTTGCTCCTTTACCGCTATCTTCCTTTTCTTTGGATGTGCACTTGCACACTTGTGCTTTGAATGCTCTCTTTCTCTCTCCTTCCTCATCCAGCCTCCTCACTATGCTCCTGAAGGCGTGAGCTCATGTTGAGGTATGGCTCTGTGGGCACTGACTGATATTGGGGTATAGAATGGGGGCCACGATGTCCTCTCCCTAGCCCGAGGACGCTGTGAACATTTGTGCTGCCCGGCTTCTCCCCCTGCCTGAGATCGGCTAAGCACATGGTCTGAGATCAAACCTGGAGTTCTCCCACTCCGTCCCTTCAATCATTTCTGGGTCTCGTTACTTGTTGCTCCTGCTATCATTCCCATACAGTTAACTCGGTTCACAGCCTACTGCACCTCGGAGTGCATCCTCATTCCTATGTCCCTCTGACCTGGAGCCACATCCTAAGCTCCACATTGAATGAGTCTGGCTTACTGTCAGCCGTGGCTCAGTGGGTAGCACACTCGCCTGAGTCAGAAGGTCATGGGTTCAAGTCCCACTCCAGGAACTTGAGCACAGAAATCTCGGCTGACACTCCATTGCAGTGCTGAGGGAGTGCTGCACTGTTGGAGGTAACGTCTTTCAGATGAGACATTAAACCGAGGCCGTGTCTGCTCCCTTGGGTGACATAAAAGATCCTACGGCACTATTTCGAAGAAGAGCAGGGGAGTTATCCCTGGTGTCCTGGACAATATTTATCCCTCAATCAACATAACAAAAACAGATTATCCGGTCATTATCATATTGCTGTTTGTGGGAGCTTGCTGTGCACAAATTGGCTGCTGTGTTTCCCACAATGCAACAGTGACTACACTTCAGAAAGTATTTAGTTGGCTGTAAAAAAAAAAACACTTTGAGACGTCCGGTGGTCGTGAAAGTTTGTCTCTTTTTTTACTGGAGGTCTTTTCATCACTTTAATTGGACGAGTGTTTATCTTGCGGTGCTTCTGTGGTGTTTGGGTCCATTCCATTTGAGCAGATCAACCAGGCAGTACTTTAATCCTGCAGTCGCTGCATTCTCTGACCTCCTTCACAGGCTCCTGAGGGAGTCGGTGAATTAGATTGGATGCCACATCTCCAAGCTTGTAGTTTAAGGCTTGATGTCATTTTGGCGACGTTGTGTAGGTGCAGCATTCTGGTACAAAGTACTGCCTCGTGGGTTGAGTGATTGCTAACCCAGCCTGTATCTAGCTGGTATTTACCAACCATTTGTTCAATTGGTGCACTCTGTGTTCATGATCTTGTTTAAAAGATCAGTCCCCAAGTGTTTCCTCAGTGGACCCAGCTAATTCCTTGCAATGCATTTCTGCTGCTCCGTTACAGTGATCTCTGAGACAATTTCTTCAATGGATGCATGTTGAAGGAAGTTGGAACTTCCAAATCCCTGCCAGTATTTTTTCCTCGGGATGTAGGCGTCGCTGGCGACGCCGGCATTTATTGCCCATCCCTAGTTGCCCTGAGGTGGTAATGGTCCAACCACTGTTGGTCTGTGTAGAAATGCTCCCACAATGGTGTTGGGTGGGGAGTTCCAGGATATCCACTCTCCAACGCTGATCTACGTCCAAGCCAAGGTGATGTGTGATTGTGTTCCTGGCCGCTGCTGCCGATTTTCTCCTTCTTGGGATTAATATTTGAACCGACTTCTTAATCCCTCCTCCACTGTGCAGTGCCCTTGGGAAAGCTCTGTTTAATAAGAACATAAGAAATAGGAGCAGGAGTAGGCCATACGGCCCCTCGAGCCTGCACCGCCATTCAATATGATCATGGCTGATCTGATCATGGACTCAGCTCCACTTCCCCGCCCGCTCCCCATAACCCCTTATCATTTAAGAAACTGTCTATTTCTGTCTTAAATTTATTCAATGTCCCGGCTTCCACAGCTCTCTGAGGCAGTGAATTTCACATATTTACAACCCTCAGAGAAGAAATTTCTCCTCTTCTCTGCTTTCCCAGTGCCAGGAATTCGGAAGAGGAGGGATGGAGTTGGTGGTGCGGGGTGGGGCGGGGGTGCGGCAGGGAGCGATATTAACCTTGCCCACCTGGCGGAAACCGGGAGCTAAAATCTCCCCCCCCCCAGGTCACTTACCTGCTCTGGAGCTGCTGGGCCAACATTTCTACCTGCTCCTTTGGGCAGACCACAAGGACCCCACCCAAAACCGACTGGGTCCCTTTCAGCATGTGCCTGCCTGGTCCTGTGAACGGGATTGCGACCTGACTGTAAAATCACTCGGATGCCCAGTGGGGAAGCTTCATCAGCTAACCCAGCACAGGAGATGGGGCTGGGTCAGAAATGGCCTTTCAACGCAAGTTTCAACATTGGGGTGGGGGAAATAATCCCAGCGGGGCCCAGGAGAAGCAGGAGTTTTGCCACTATCTTGACCCCTCTCCTCCTCCCTGCCCCTCCCCCCTCCCCACCCGTACCGATCATGAGACCCCCACGGGATGGCCTGGCAGACAATCCAACGAGCTTATCTGGGGGCCGTGTGTACCGGTGCCCGTGATGGGTGGGATTTTAGCTGGCGGCTTTCAAATGACGCCCAGAGGTTACGATGGGCGAGCTTTGAACTGAGCTGAAAACTGGGGACCTTGTGTGACACTTGATGTAACATACTTTCCTGCCGTTGGTGGGTCTGTTCAGTCGGTTGCCGTAGTGCCGGTGGATCGGTGGCCATTTTGATTTGGAAACTGTGTCGCCAGACACTGCAGGAAGAAGGAACAACGTCAGTTTACTTGTCGAGAGAATCTGATGTTTTGAGCTGGAACAGTAACGCGGTTAGCAGATGACTCATAAACAACCGAAATAAAATGTTTTGAATTGGGATGAGATCTCTTCAGGAGAGAATTTGTTAAACAAATGTATTAGCAGATTGATGAAAAGCAAGGCGGCTTGTCTTTGATCAGAAGAATACAGATTTTTTTTGCTAAAAGTCATGACATTTGTTTGACTGTTAACTTGGAGTAGTTGCTGGGGAGAGTGGGTGGGCCAGAGCCATGGTGGGATCTGCGGGAGGGAACTTGGAAATGTCTGACTAATTTTACTCCGGTGTTGCTGTGTGCCGCTGTCAGAGTGAAACCGGGCTTTGCACCAAAGGGAAGGCCTGAGTTGGCCAGCTTTTATTTCGGTAAATAATGGAGAAGTCTTCAGTCTCTGTGACGATGCAGATGGTTCGTCAGCTCAGTGACTTTGCCTCGATGCAAATTGGGGCTTTGAATTGAAGCGGCATGCAAAGTCGAGCCCGGCAGAGCTTGCAGCATCTGTGGAAAATGAGGCGGAGCAAGTGGCTCACGGTCTCTCTGTAAACCGCACACTGCTAGCTCCAGTTAACTCTTCGTGAGCCGCGCTCAAATATCTAACCCTGGAACTAAGGAGGCCTTGGCCACCACTGAGACGGACAGAAGTGCCTGTGGGCGCACTGCGCAGTCGCTGGCTATTTCTATTTAGGACCAAGTGAAGTCGGGGAAATCTCACGTACCAGGATCCTGGAGCAGGTTCTTTTCTCTTCCTGTCAAATGATACTGAACAATTTTCTCTCTAAATTGGCCTGGGTTTTTATCTGGTTCTTGCCTCTCCCAGGAGATCACATTGCTCCGGTTGGGGTGTAAGGAGTGTCGCAGTTGTGTGAGGCGGACTGGTTGGGCTGGGTGCTCTTTGCCTTTCCGTCATTGTTCATAGGTTTATATGTAACCTTCAGGGCTGCTGACCGAGGGCCGTGCGGCTCTTTGTCGGCCGGCGCGGACACGTTGGGCCGGAACGGCCTCCTTCTGCGCTGTAAATTTCTATGATTCCAAGAGGCCTGGCTCAGGGTCCAGCAAAGGGCGAGGGCTGAGGAGGACGTGTTGCTGGGTTTTGGCCGGTCACCCAGCCACTCGCAGGAGAGTGTGCGCAGTCTGGGAGCAGTGTGAAAGTCTTCCATTTCTTTCTTTTCTCCCACCTCTCCCACTCGGCACACAGCCCCGCCCACACCCTGCAGGGCACTGCCACACAACGTTAGCACCTTTACAGTGGGAGGTGCAACTTCGATTCCTCCCGCCCGCCGTGTGGACAAGCTGGTGAATGGAGACCCAAATCCAGCTCCATCATGCCCCACAGACGTTCGTGACTGAGACTTAACACAGAATTAACATTGTTTTTTTTTACATATACAGAAGATCCAGATTGGGACAAAATATTACCTTTCGTTAGGTGACATGTTTGGCCTGAGGCCTTCACCAATGCAGAACTGCCACAATGTGCAACCTGCAGATGAGGTAAAGGGAACACTTTTGCTCGTGAACCACTCTGGCAGCAGTGACCAGCACCAGCAATTATCCACAGGCTGGTCTGTAACAGTGTCTGACCCAGGTGCACATTCCTCTGTGCGCTTCTAACCATTCACCATTTTGATTTGAAAACGCTAAACAAGCCAAAGATCCCGTGAACATGAAGGCGATCTCATCATTATGGTCCCAGTAGTAGTTGTCAACGGAGGAGAATGGGAATATTTTTTTTAATTGTTTGAGTCTGTGGGGAGCGATGGGTCTGGGACTCTGTCTCCCTCCACCAGCTCGTCCACACAGGGGGCAGGAGGAATGGAAGCTGCACCTCCCCCTATAAAGGTGGTCACTGCGTAGCGGCTCATCGCAGGGTGAAGGTGGGGCTGTGGGCCCAGGAGACCAGCACTCAGGGTGGGGGTGGGGGAAGGTGTGGTTACGGGGGAAGGGGGGAGATGTTAGGGGGAGGGGGTAGGGTGGGGTTTTGGCGATGATGGTGGGGGGGGGGGGGGAAGGTGTGGTTACTGGGGGTGGTGGGGGAGGGTGGGTTACTGGCGGTGATGGTGGGTGGGGTGGGGGGGCAAGGTGTGGGGAGGGGTGGTTACTTGTTTTGGGACGGTGGATTGATTTACATAAGAAGGAATATAACATTTTAAAGTTAGCAGTGAGCACAGATGTTCTGGGGGTAGAGTATGGAGGGGCTATGGGTGTGGGACATCCTTAAGTCTAGTCTAAACTTGTGGAGGCCTAGGTGAGGGTTGTTGCAGCTGCACCCATCCAGGCAATGTGGAGAGTATTCCACAAGTCAGAAGCGTGATGGAATACTCTCCACGTGTGTGGATGAGTGCAGCTCCAACAACACTCCAGAAGCTCGACACTATCCAGGACAAAGCAACCCGCTTGATCGGCACCCCATCCACCACCTTAAACATTCACTCCCTCCACCATTGGCGCACTTTGGCTGCAGTGTGTACCATCTACACGATGCACTGCAGCAACTCACCAAGGCTCCCAAACCCACGACCTCTACCACCTTGAAGGACAAGGACGGCAGGCGCATGGGAACACCATCATCTCCATGTTCCCCTCCAAGTCACACACCATCCTGACTTGGAAATATATCGCCGTTCCTTCATCGTCGCTGGGTCACAATCCTGGAACTTCCCCCCCCTAACAGGCCCACCATCACTTCAATGTGACCCCTTCCTGCAGAATCATCTTGTCACGCCCCACAGTTTGGGAGCCTTTGTGATCGAAAATCCACCCCTCGCTGAACTCAACATTATAAGGCAGCGACATGAAACGTTTCGCTATCGAGTAAGGGTTGGCTCCCTTCATCTCTGCCTGCAGCCTGATTTCTATTTGGAGGGTGATTTGGGGAGGGAATTGGAACTGGGGACAAAAGTCTTGTGGAATATGATTGAAAAATCAGCAAAGTCAACAAATGGAAAGGAAAAAAAAAATTCAAGACTCCCTCCCTAACAGCACACGGACTGCAACGGTTCAGGAAGGTGGCTTACCACCACCTTCTCAGGGCGATTAGGGATGGGCATTAAATGCCGGCCTTGCCAGTGACACCCACATCCCAGGAACGAATAAAACAAACCTAATCAATGAGGAAACGAGAAATTAACCAGCAGCGTGATCACGACCTGGATGCCAAAGGCAAGGAATGATGTTAAGAAAGATGTCACTGATATAACACGTGCATTAGTTGGTTGCCTCTCGAGCATTTCATGGAATTAATTACTTTTTGAAGTATTGCTATTTCGGCAAACATAGAGGTCGTTCTGAGCACCAAGATCCCACAAGCAGCCGTAACATGTATGACGGGTCCGTCTGTTTTTGGTGGTGTTGGTCGAGGGAGGAATATTGGCCAGGACGTCGGGGGAACTCCCTACTCTTCTTCCAATAGTGGGATCTTCCATGTCCACATGAAGAGGCAGGCGGGGTTTAACATCTCATCAGGCATGGACAGGCAAACGGCCAAATTAATAAAAATATTTTTGGTAACAGAACCGTGGACTTTAGTGTGTAAGGGTATTTGTGCTGTTCAGTCTCCTCTCTAAGTTGGTTCTAATTTGTATACGGGTGCAAATTCCATAACTGGAAGGCTTTTTTTAAGCTTCCTTGTTCTGTACTGACTGTGTTCAACAATTGGGACTTTTCAGAGCAATGATTGCAGCTCAGTGATGTGTGGATGACATGAAACCCATTAAAAGAAGGATGTACACCAGTGAGTGTTGTAAAACAATGACACGTTAGTGAAAGTTCAGTTACAAGGAACAATGTAGCATTTTAAAAACAGTTCTTCTAATTGTACAACGTTTCTGATCTCTCTTCATTAAAGAATTAATCTAATGCCCTCTCCCCCATCTAGACATGCCTTGACCCACTTATTCTGAGTGATTGCTGTAATGTATTTGCTTCTTGAGTTCTTTGCTTAAGAATTCATAGCAACACATTGCTATTAAGAACTAGTTGGTTTATCAGCAAAGGTTTAACAATCACACTACACATTACCAGTTCATCCACCGGGCTCACACCCACCTGCCCCATTGTGGATCCCCCGAACCCAACTGACTGGGGTTTTATTGAGTCTTGTGAACATCACGTGACTGGCTAAGCCAATCACAACGCAACAGCTCTGCAAACCTAGCTTGGTTACAGATAAATTTGTGCTGATATATAGAGTTGTTGTACGTTATCAGCAACATTAGTGTAGTTCAATGTTTACGGAAAGTGAAATGCTGTTTGCACTCTTCCCATTTCTAGTCAATGAACTTACCACCTGAGCTCTGTGGGAGTTGGGAGGGTCGAGGGTTGTGGGGAGAGCAACCCGTTTGGGCTCCGTGCTCCTCCTTCCATCCCCTCACCAGAAATAAGTAGTTACAAGCCTGGAGGAGGAGGAGTGACGATCGGGTTGAAACAGAGCTTCTTTTAAATGTTGGTGTTCAGAGAGATGTTGGGGTCCTTGTGCAAGAAGCACAGAAAGCGAGCATGCAGGTACAGCGAGCAATAAGGAAGGCAAAAGGCATGTTGGCCTTTATTGCAAGGGGTTTGGAGTATAAGAGTAAGGAAGTCTTGCTACAATTGTACAGGGCCTTGGTGAGACCACACCTGGAGTACTGTGCACAGTTCTGGTCTCCTTATCCAAGGAAGGATATACTTGCCTTGGAGGCGGTACAACGGAGGTTCACTGGATTGATCCATGGGATGAGAGGGCTGTCATGATGAGAGTGTGTAGATTGGGCCTATTCTCTCTGGAGTTTAGGATTGAGACTATTCTCTCTGGAGTTTAGAAGAATGAGAGGTGATCTCATTGAAACATATAAGATTCTGAAGGGGATTGACAGGGTAGATGCGGGGAGGATGTTTCCCCCTGGCTGGAGAGTCTAGAACCAGGGGTCACAGTCTCAGGATAAGGGGCCGGCCATTTAAGACAGAGATGAGGAGGAATTTCTTCACTCAGAGGGTTGTGAATCTTTGGAATTCTCTGCCTTGAGGCTGTGGATGTTGAGTCTCTGAATATATTCAGGGCTGAGATCGATAGATTTTTGGAGTCTAGGGGTATCAAGGCGGGCAAGTGGAGTTGAGGTCGATGATCAGCCATGATCTTATTGAATAGTGGAGCAGGCTCGAGGGGCCGTAGGGCCTACACCTCCTAATTCTTACATTCTTACATTCTTATGTTCTGCCCATCTCCTGGAAATGTTCCGATCCTGTGCAATATCCTGGGGTTAGATTCATTAACATATTTTGGGTGGGCCTCCATTGCCTTTTTTGCTGCAGCTGCGACACCTTTCCACAGTAGGAGGGGGGAAAGATATGTGTCACACCTTGTTCCATTGGGAGGGGGAGGGATATCGGTGTGGAACCTCACCTGCGGGGGAGGGATATCGGTGTGGCACCTCACCTGCGGGGGAGGGATATCAGTGTGGCACCTCACCTGTGGGGGAGGGATATTGGTGTGGCACCTCACCTGCGGGGGAGGGATATCGGTGTGGCACCTCACCTGCGGGGGAGGGATATCGGTGTGGCACCTCACCTGTGGGGGAGGGATATTGGTGTAGCACCTCACCGGGGGAGGGATATCGGTGTGGAACCTCCGGGGGAGGGATATCGGTGTGGAACCTCACCGGGGAAGGGAAAAAGGTGTGGAACCTCACCTGTGGGGGAGGGATAAAGGTGTGGCACCTCACCTGTGGGGGAGGGATATCGGTGTGAAACCTCACCGGGGGAGGGATATCGGTGTTGACCTCACTGCGGGGGAGGGATATCGGTGTTGACCTCACTGCGGGGGAGGGATATCGGTGTTGACCTCACTGCGGGGGAGGGATTTCGGTGTGGCACCTCACCGGGGTAGGGATATCGGTGTGGCAGAATCGCCCAGGGCAAGCTGTTTGTATCTTTGTCCTGTAACTTGCTTACAAAAGAGTGAGAAAGCAAAAGAGTCCGGGTGACTATTGCAGCTATATCGACAAATATGCTGGCCGCTTTTGCCTTTTGGTAAACGCCAGCCCCTGGCCCTGATTTTGCTGACAATATATAACCACACTGCAGTTTGAAGCGAGTGGTGCAGGTAGTGAGTGGCTGTGGTATTCGGATTGAGATTAGAATCTGCCCGAGTGCAGCTGCATCATGATTGTGACAATTTCCAGCACAGTACCAGATTGAAAAGCCCGTGTGACTGCTTACCCACTGCTTCCTCTGTCTGGGTGCCACTTACTCCAAATAAGGATGATGCTGACTTCTTTATTGTATAAATTCACGGCAATGCCACCAAATGTAAGCGCTTAAAGGGGAACTACAGCGATGGGTAAATAAAGGCATCAGTCTGCACCAGCCCAGTAATGTTGAGAAAAGCACAGTACCTGTACAACACTTATTTCTGTGGTTAAAGCAGAATACTGCGGATGCTGGAAATCTGAAATGAAAGACTTGCATTGAAGAAAGAAAGTCTTGCATTTATATAGCGCCTTCACAACCTCACGATGTCCCAAAACACTTTACAACCAATGAAGTACTTTTGGAGTGTGGTCACTGTTGTAATGTGGGAAATGCAGCAGCCAATTTGCGCACAGCAAGCTCCCACAAACAGCAATGTGATAATGACCAGATAATCTGTTTTTGTTATGTTGAGTGAGGGATAAATATTGGCCCCAGGACACCGGGGATAACTCCCCCGCTCTTCTTCAAAATAGTGCCGTGGGATCTTTTACATCCACCTGAGAGAGCAGACGGGGCCTCGGTTTAACGTCTCATTTGAAAGACGGGCACCTGCGACAGTGCAGCACTCTCTCAGCACTGCACTGGGAGTGTCAGCCTAGATTTTTGTACTCAAGTCCCTGGAGTGGGACTCGAACCCACAACCTTCTGACTCAGGGGCTACCCACTGAGCCATGGCTGAAATAAAAACAGTAAATGCTGAAAAATATTTAGCAGGTCAGGCCGTATCTGTGGAGAGAGACACGGTTAACCTTTCAGGTTATTGACCTTTCATTGGAGCCAGTTGGGACGAAGGGTCACTGACCCGAGACGTTAACTCTGTTTCTCTCTCTACAGATGCTGTCTGACCCGCTGAGATCGGCAGCATTCTCTGTTTTGATTACTGATTTTGGTGGATTGGATGTTGTTGGGTGGCGGAGTCCAGGAAATCCCCTCGCATTCACTCTGTGATTGTGGAGCTTGCTTTGTTTTGAATCTCCTGTTTTTGATACACTGCCATCATTGTCAGAGCAGTGGGTGCGATGCCAAAGAAATCGACAGCGTGGGCACTCCGCGGTTTGGAGAGTGCTGATACTGTCACAGAATGCAGTGCGGTCATTGCAAGATTATAGGGTGTAATCTGTAGCCAACCACCAGAGGTGGGACCCAAACAACAACGTTATAAAGCTGGCAGGGTTCAATGTTAACTGGAGTGGACTGCGGTAATGCTGAGCTGGGACCAAGCATAAAATTAAACCAATCCCAGCAGTCTCTCCATTCTGTGGGGGTGAAATTGCTCTTCGTCAGTAGCGTGAAACAGGCCGTCAGTGAGCGGGTCGTGGGCCGTGAGTGGGCCTGTGGGTGAGGGGTCTGTGGGTGGGTGGGCCGCGGGCTGTGGGTGAGTGGGCTGTAGTGAGGGGCTGTGGGTGAGTGGGCAGTGGTTGAGGGGGTCTTGGGTGGGTGGGCCGTGGGTGAAGGGGCTGTGGGTGGGTGAGCGGTGGATGGGCCGTGGGTGGGTGGACCGTGGGTGAAGGGGCTGTGGGTGGGTGAGCGGTGGATGGGCCGTGGGTGGGTGGGCCGTGGGTGAAGGGGCTGTGGGTGGGTGAGCGGTGGATGGGCCGTGGGTGGGTGGACCGTGGGTGAAGGGGCCGTGGGTACATGGGTTGTGGGTGGGCCGTGGGTGGGTGGGTAAAACTGCAGCTTGGTTTAACCTGTGCCCGATTTTCTTTTCCATCGGCAAAGGACCAGTTTCTCCCCGAGAATCTTTTTCAGCACCTGGTCAGATAAAGCCTCCAGCAGGAATCTGCTTTGGTTTGGTTGGTGCCAGCCTGCTGACCCCGGCTGCCAATTGCAGGGCTGGTGACGATTGCAAAGTTGGGCCTGCTGTCGGGTCGCCTGTGCTCATGGCCTGCCTTCTCTGTGTTTCAGGTGCTGGCTTGGTTTGAGGATGAAGAAACCATCACTGCTTTTGTGGAACCCTTTGTGATCCTGCTGATCCTGATTGTGAATGCTCTGGTTGGGGTGTGGCAGGTAAGAACCTAATACTGTGAAGCCAGCTGTGAGGAGGGCACAGTGAGGCCACAAAGGGATATAGACCGGTTACGTGAGTGGGCCATAAGGTGGTGGATGGAGCATAATGTGGGGAAATGTGAGGTTATTCATTTGGTAGGAAAAATAGAAAAACAATATTTTCTAAGTGGTGAGAAACGATGAAATGTTGGTGTTCAGAGAGATTTCGATGCCCTCGTACAGGAAACACAGAGTTAGCATGTAGGTACACAGCAAGCAATTAGGAAAGCAAATGGCATGTCGGCCTTTATTGCAAGGGGGATGGAGTACAAGAGTAAGGGGGGGCCAAAATTGCCCCTCTCAAGGCCTGTTGCCACCGCAAATCGGCAGCCACTTTTGGTGGAATAGCCATTGCTAGCCGAATTGCCCTCCCGAGTTTCCCCGGTGGTGCCCCGATCGCTCCCTTTCCGCTCCGCTGCCGATCCGTGTTAGGCGCGTCATCACCGTGTGCACCGCCGATGTACCCCACTGACAGCGACATTCCCCTCTGAAAATCTTCCCCCTGCCCAGTGGTGCCAAAACAACCTGTCACCTGGTGACCCAGTGAGGCTGTGGCCTTCGGCAACGGTGCGGCTTCTTTTAAAGGTAAGGGCGCACTGCCGCAGCCACCATGTTTTTTTCTGTCGGCCGACTGCCAGGTCGGGCCGATAATTATGCCCCTGGGTTCGGCCGGGCCACCAACAGGCAGCCTGGTACCCCCTCTTGGCTGGTCCGACCAAAACCCTCCCTGGTGGCCCAGTGGGTCGAAGTTTTAATATTGCGGGGGCTCTCCCCTTTAAATGAAGGGGAGAGCCATGGTGACGCGGCGCCGTGATGACGTCATCGTGACGGTGGCTGCTCCGCCACCAACTTCTGCCCCTCTCGTGTACTCACCGTCCCGTATCCGCCCCTCTCGTGTACTCACCGTGCCGTATCGGCCTCCCGTGTACTCACTGTCCCGTATCCGCCCCTCTCGTGTACTCATCGTCCCGTATCCGTCCCTCTCGTGTACTCACCGTGCCATATCTGCCCTCCCGTGTACTCACTGTCCCGTATCCACCCCTCTCGTGTAGTCACCGTTCGGTATCTGCCCCTCTCGTGTAGTCACCGTTCTGTATCTGCCCCTCTCGTGTAGTTACCGTTCGGTATCTGCCCCTCTCGTGTAGTTACCGTTCGGTATCTGCCCCTCTCGTGTAGTTACCGTTCGGTATCTGCCCCTCTCGTGTAGTTACCGTTCGGTATCTGCCCCTCTCGTGAAGTTACCGTTCGGTATCTGCCCCTCTCGTGTAGTTACCGTTCGGTATCTGCCCCTCTCGTGTACTCACTGCCCTGTATCTGCCCTCTCGTGTAGTTAACGTTCGGTATCTGCCCCTCTCGTGTACTCACTGCCCTGTATCTGCCCATCTCATGTAGTTACTGTTCGGTATCTGCCCCTCTCGTGTACTCACTGCCCTGTATCTGCCCCTCTCGTGTAGTCACCGTTCCGTATCTGCCCTCTTGTGTAGTCACCGTTCGGTATCTGCCCCTCTCGTGTAGTCACCGTTCGGTATCTGCCCTCTTGTGTAGTCACCGTTCGGTATCTGCCCCTCTCGTGTAGTTACCGTTCGGTATCTGCCCCTCTCGTGAAGTTACCGTTCGGTATCTGCCCCTCTCGTGTAGTTACCGTTCGGTATCTGCCCCTCTCGTGTAGTTACCGTTCGGTATCTGCCCCTCTCGTGTACTCACTGCCCTGTATCTGCCCTCTCGTGTAGTTAACATTCGGTATCTGCCCCTCTCGTGTACTCACTGCCCTGTATCTGCCCCTCTCGTGTAGTCACCGTTCCGTATCTGCCCTCTTGTGTAGTCACCGTTCGGTATCTGCCCCTCTCGTGTAGTCACCATTCGGTATCTGCCCCTCTTGTGTAGTTACCGTTCCGTATCTGTCCTCTCGTGTAGTTACCGTTCGGTATCTGCCCCTCTCGTGTACTCACTGCCCTGTATCTGCCCTCTCGTGTAGTCACCGTTCGGTATCTGCCCCTCTCGTGTAGTCACCGTTCGGCATCTGCTCCTCTCGTGTAGTCACCGTTCGGTATCTGCCCCTTTCGTGTAGTGACCGTTCCGTATCTGCCCCTCTCGTGTAGTCACCGTTCCGTATCTGCCCCTCTCGTGTAGTCACCGTTCCGTATCTGCCCTCTCGTGTAGTCACCGTTCCGTATCTGCCCTCTCGTGTAGTCACCGTTCCGTATCTGCCCCTCTCGTGTAGTCACCGTTCCGTATCTGCCCTCTCGTGTAGTCACCGTGCCGTATCTGCCCCTCTCGTGTAGTCACCGTTCCGTATCTGCCCCTCTCGTGTAGTCACCGTTCGGTATCTGCCCCTTTCGTGTAGTGACCGTTCCGTATCTGCCCCTCTCGTGTAGTCACCGTTCCGTATCTGCCCTCTCGTGTAGTCACCGTTCCGTATCTGCCCCTCTCGTGTAGTCACCGTTCCGTATCTGCCCCTCTCGTGTAGTCACCGTTCCGTATCTGCCCTCTCGTGTAGTCACCGTTCCGTATTTGCCCTCTCGTGTAGTCACCGTGCCGTATCTGCCCCTCTCGTGTAGTCACCGTTCCGTATCTGCCCCTCTCGTGTAGTCACCGTTCCGTATCTGCCCTCTCGTGTAGTCACCATTCGGTATCTGCCCTCTCGTGTAGTCACCGTTCGATATCTGCCCCTCTCGTGTAGTCACCATTCGGTATCTGCCCTCTCGTGTAGTCACCGTTCGATATCTGCCCCTCTCGTGTAGTCACCGTTCCGTATCTGCCCCTCTCGTGTACTCACTGCCCTGTATCTGCCCCTCTCGTGTAGTCACCATTCGGTATCTGCCCTCTCGTGTAGTCACCGTTCGATATCTGCCCCTCTCATGTAGTCACCGTTCCGTATCTGCCCCTCTCGTGTAGTCACCGTTCCGTATCTGCCCTCTCGTGTAGTCACCGTTCCGTATCTGCCCCTCTCGTGTAGTCACCGTTCGATATCTGCCCCTCTCGTGTAGTCACCGTTCCGTATCTGCCCTCTCGTGTAGTCACCGTTCGATATCTGCCCCTCTCGTGTAGTCACCATTCGGTATCTGCCCTCTCGTGTAGTCACCGTTCGATATCTGCCCCTCTCGTGTAGTCACCATTCGGTATCTGCCCTCTCGTGTAGTCACCGTTCGATATCTGCCCCTCTCGTGTAGTCACCGTTCCGTATCTGCCCCTCTCGTGTACTCACTGCCCTGTATCTGCCCCTCTCGTGTACTCACTGCCCTGTATCTCCCCTCAGGTACAGTCACCGCCCCGTATCTGCCCCTCTCGTGTAGTCACCGCCCCCATTAAGAGCAACTTCCGGATCCAAATTTAAAAAAAAATAACAAAGAGCAGAATTTCTCTCGAGTCGACCTTGACCACAACTGCGGTAAAAAACAGTGAAAAGGGCTGCATGTGCCCTGTTTCGGGCAGGGGGCAATTTCGGCCCCAGGAAGTCTTACTACAACTGTACAGGGCTTTGGTGAGACCACACCTGGAGTACTGTGCACAGTTTTGGCCTCCTTATCTGAGGAAGGATCTACTTGCCTTGGTGATTGTGCAACACAGGTTCACCAGACTGATCCCTGGGGTGAGAGGGCTGTCCTGTGAGGAGAGATTGTGTAGATCGGGCCGATACTCTCTGGAGTTTAGAAGAATGAGAGGTGATCTCATTGAAAAATACAAGATTCTGAAGGGGATTGACAGGGTAGATGCTGAGAGGTTGTTTCCCCCTGGCTGGAGAGTCTAGAACCAGGGGTCACAGTCTCAGGATAAGGGGACGGCCATTTAAGACTGAAATAATGGGAATTTCTCCACTCAGAGGGTGGTGAATCTTTGTAATTCTCTGCCCCAAAGGGCTGTGGATGTTGAGTTCAGGCTGAGAACGATAGATTTTTGAACTCTAGGGGAATCAAGGGATATGGGGATCGGGCGGGAAGGTGGAGTTGAGGCCGAAGATCAGCCGTGATTTTATTGAATGGCGGAGCAGGCTCGAGGAGCCGAAGGACCTACTCCTGCTCCTAATTCTTATGTCCTTATGTTCTCACTAAGCGGCTGATTCATTTTGCAGTACACTAATGTGGCTGCCCACTACCACGTGCCATTCTTCATGTATGAATGTAGATAGTGGGCCATCCAGTCTGAACTGGGGCATCACATCCATTCTCACTAGATTCTCACACCCACCCGAGCACGATCCAGCAACACTCAGGAGCTGGAAGCCCCCCCACCAGCCTGGGACCTCGGAGGCCAATTGTAGCACGCTCATTGCAAACTGGGATCATAACAACAACAACAACTTTATTTATATAGTGCCTTGAACGTAGTGAAATGTCCCAAGGTGCTTCACAGGAGTGCTATAAGACAGAAAACTTGACACCGAGCCACTTGAGGAGAAATTAGGACAGGTGACCAAAGGCTTGGTTAAAGAGGTAGGCTTTAAGGAGTGTCTTGAAGGGGGGAAGAGAGGTAGAGAGGCGGGGAGGTTTATGGAGGGAGTTCCAGAGCTCGGGGCGCAGGCAGCTGGAGGCATGGCCACCAATGGCTGAGCGATTATAATCAGGGATGCTCAGGAGGGCAGATTTAGAGGAGCGCAGACATCTCGGGGGGTTGTGAGGCTGGAGGAGATTACGGAGATAGGGAGGGGCAAGGCCAAGGAGGGATTTGAAAACAAGGATGAGAATTATGAAATCAAGGCATTGCTTAACCGGAAGCCAATGTAGGTCAGCGAGCACAGGGTGATGGGTGAGCGGGACTTGGTGGAACTTGGCTGGCAGCAGAGTTTTGGATTGCCCCTAGTTTATGTCGGGTAGGATGTGGGCACATCACATCACAGTGCAGATCAGGTCTCAAACCAGGGACCATTCTAATCTCCGATTACTAAGCAGTCGACCACATCGCACAATGCATTTACCCACAGGATTATTTTGATCAAGTAAACAATTTTGAAACTGATTCTGATTGGACAGCCAGCTCTTATAGCCACAATATGCCTCATTAATAGCTCCCCAGAGCCGAGTTTCCCACCTCAAATTCGCACCGTTTAAAATCATTATCAGACGTTGAAACTAGCTGTTTTTTTTAATATATGTTTATATGCACTCGCTTCTGTTGCTCATGGAATATTTTTGCTGGCTTAAACCTTGCGAGTTTTAGGAAAGGCTGGAACATCTCAAATATTCTGCTCTTATTTACACATTTGGCAGAGTAGTTCTTTAATTAAAATGAATCATTTGAGTTTTCTGGGAGGTTGGGGAAGGATGCACACCCCTCCCTCCCTGTCCCTGGGCTGGAGCTGTCTGGCCTGGACAGGTGCCTCCAATTCCCCTTCCAGGTCACTCCTGTTTGCTGATCTTCTCTCCGCGACGGGACATAAGCTGTGATATTTCCTTCAAGGTTTTAATTGCGGTAAATGTGGTCTAATGGATGGCTCTTTGATTACGGGAATCTGAATGCTAACAGGAAGCATTGCAGAAACCAGAGTGTAGAAGTGTTTTATATCCCGGGGCCCTGCACATAGAGGGCCAAGACCAAGGGTAGTCTTCAGGTGTAATGGGGCTGGGTTCATCGAAGAGTTATCCCTGGTGTCTTGGGCCAATATTTATCCTTCAATCAGTGTAACAAAAACCCAGATTATCTGGTGATTATCACATTGCTGTATGTGGGAGCTTGCTGTACGCAAATTGGCTGCCGCGTTTCCCACATTGCAACAGTGACTACACTCCAAAAGTACTTCATTGGCTGTAAAGCGCTTTGAGATGTCCGGTGGTCGTGAAAGGCGCTATATAAATGCAAGTCTGTTTTTCTTTCTAATTGGACCAGAACACACAGACCTAATTCAGTCCTCGGTTAAAAGTCATACATTCCGTCCTTATTTTTATACCGTACTTTGATTTTATATTGTTTTATTATAGTTAAGCAGTAAAATATATAGCGAGTAGGTTGGAGCAGAGGAGTTTCCCTGCATGGTTGATGGAAAGGAGAAAAGTACATGGATTTTTCGAAAGGAAGTTATACGGTTCCATGAAGGAAATTGCAAATTAAAAATGAGGCCGGTGAAATTGGAGATAATGTGGCACGGATAAGGAATGGATTTGGAGATAGGAGAGAAGGAGAAGGTTGGGATAAAAGGGATATCCTTGGATTGGCAGGCAGTATTGAGTGATTTCCCCAAGGGATCGGTGCTGGGTCCCCACCTTTCACCATGCCAATAAATAATCTGGATTTGGACTTACATAAGAACATAAGAAATAGGAGCAGGAGTAGGCCACCTGGCCCCTCGAGCCTGCTCTGCCATTTAATAAGATCATGGCTGATCCGATCATGGACTCAGTTCCACTTACCTGCTCGCTCCCCATGACCCTTTATTCCCTTATCGTTCAAAAATCTGTCTATCTCCACCTTAAATATATTCAATGACCCAGCCTCCACAGCTCTCTGGGGCAGAGAATTCCAGAAGAAATTCCTCCCTATCTCAGTTCTAAGTGGGCGGCCCCTTATTCTGAAACTATACCCAGTAGTTCTAGATTCACACAGGGAAGCATATTCAAGTTTTCAAATGACCTCATTCCAGGAGCTGCAACGATTTGTAAAAAAAATAAATAAATTAAAGCATTTCAAAAGTGGATAAATATAAAGTGAACGAGCAGAGTAATGGCAGGTGCAGCTGAACATAAAGTCTGAGGTTGCACATTTTGGTTGAAAGAATAATGTGAATACAATCTAAAAAGGGGGCATGGAGGGAGTGAAATTAGGGGGTGCAAGTACACGAGACATTAAAGTTACCCCATGGGTACAGGAACTCTAATCAGGTGTTGGGCTTCATCTTAAGAAGCTTACAATTTAGAAGCAAGTTAAGTATTACTGCAATTGTCATCATCATCATAGGCAGTCCCTCGAAGCGAGGATGACTTGCTTCCACGCCAAAAAGGGTCGAGTTCACAGGTGTTTCAATGAAGGACCTAATATTCCCGATCCCGAACTACATGTTGAAGGGTGGAAGATGCCTGTGCGTGGAATTTTTTTAATGTGGGGTGGCCGTTGCACACCAGCCACCACACGGGCTTGACAGAGCTAGGTCTTGGTCCAGTGGCAAGGATTAACCAAGATGACTAGCTCTGCTGCACGGACCTAGTGCGCACACATATCGCAGTGTGGGCTGGCCCGTGCTGCCCCTGGGCCCTCGCCACTTCTGGGCCCTGAACTCGCGCCTCTCCTGGGCCCAGGCACTACAGAGTGTGACTCAGACTACATTTGGCTTTGATTGCCCCACTGTAAAGCCCAGTGCCGAGTTATCAAGACGACGCCTGGAATGTTGTGATGAGAGACTGGGTATGTTTGGGTTGTGTTACATGGAAGTGAGGCTGAAGGGGATCTCGCTGAGATGCTTCATGACACCAGAGGGCAGAATTGACGTAAATCAACATAATAGGCTAAATATGCTAAACTGAGCAGTCGAATTGACGGATTTACCATTAAAAACGATTCAGTTAGCGCGAGAGATAAATAAATGCTACATAAAGCAATAAATAAATGGCAGCACGGCTAGTGTGTCAGGACTGCAGTATTTGGGAAGTTGTGGCCAGTGAGTCTGTCCTGCTTGACCATACTTTCAGAAATGTCTCTTTCTTGAGTCACTGGGGCTCAGAGTCATTGAGCTGGAGTGTGAGTTAGAGAGACTCTGACACATAAGGTGGGGGGAGGAATATAGAATACATTCACATCACCGAGAGAAAGGTACAGGTGCAGGGAGAGGAGAGTGTGACTGACCATCAGCAGGGTAAAGGGCACCTAGCAGAGGCATGGAATGAGAAGCTGCTGATTCTGGTCCTGTCCAACAGGCATGATAACATTGCTACCTGTGAGGATAAGGGAAACGGCTGCGGGAATGTTGGCTTCAATGCCGACCGAGGCACTGTGGGGGAGGGGAACTGATCAAGAGTCTAACAGATTGTGTTGCCCACCCAGTACCAGGGTAAGGGAAGCAGCTGGAAAGAAACTAAAAGGGTGTGGGAAAGAATCAATTGTCGTGGTCCATGTTGGAGCCAATGGAATAGGAAGGAACAGGAAGGAGGTCCTGCTGAGGGAGTATCAGGTGATAGGCGCTAAATTAAAAAGCAGGACTTCGAGGATACTAATCTCAGGATTATTCCACAAGCCATATGCTAATTGGCATGGGGATAGGCAGATCAGGAAAGTAAACATGTGGCTGAAAGACTGGTGTGGGAAGGAGGGGTTTCATTTCATGGGACGCTGGCACCACCAGTACTGGGACAGGAAGGAGTTGTACCAATGGGACGGGCTCCACCAGTACTGGGACAGGAAGGAGTTGTACCAATGGGACGCTGGCACCACCAGCACTGGGACAGGAAGGAGTTGGACCAATGGGACGGGCTCCACCAGTACTGGGACAGGAAGGAGTTGTACCAATGGGACGGGCTCCACCACTACTGGGACAGGAAGGAGTTGTACCAATGGGACGCTGGCACCAGTACTGGGACAGGAAGGAGTTGGACCAATGGGATGGGCTCCACCAGTACTGGGACAGGAAGGAGTTGTACCAATGGGACGGGCTCCACCAGTACTGGGACAGGAAGGAGTTGTACCAATGGGACGGGCTCCACCAGAACTGGGACAGGAAGGAGTTGTACCAATGGGACGGGCTCCACCAGTATTGGGACAGGAAGGAGTTGTACCAATGGGACGGGCTCCACCTGAACTGGGCTGGGACCAAGGTCCTAATGGAAAGGGTAAATAGGACTGTAGAAAGGACTTTAAACCAATAAAGTGTTTGAGTAGAAATAATAGTAAAAAATATAATGAGCTAAAGATTAAATAAAGGGACGAGATAAAAGACCAGAATATAAAATGTGCTGAACATAACAAGAAATAGGAGCAGGAGTAGGCCATATGGCCCCTCTAGCCTGCTCCGCCATTTAATATGATCATGGCTGATCCGATCATGAACTCAGCTCCACTTCCCTGCCTGCTCTCCATAATCCCATATCCCCTTATTGTTCAAGAAACTGTCTATTTTTGTCTTAAATTTATTCAATGTCCCAGCTTCCACAGCTCTCTGAGGCAGCGAATTCCACAGATTTACAACCCTCTGAGAAGAAATTTCTCCTCATCTCAGTTTTAAATGGGCGGCCCTTTATTCAAAGATCATGCCCTCTAGTTCTATTCTCCCCCATCAGTGGAAACATCCTCTCTGCATCCACCTTGTCAAGCCCCCTCAGAATATTATACATTTTGATAAGATCACCTCTCATTCTTCTGAATTCCAATGAGTAGAGGCCCAACCTACTCAACCTTTCCTCATAAGTCAACCCCCTCATCCCTGGAATCAACCTAGTGAACCTTCTCTGAACTGCCTCCAAAGCAAGTATATCCTTTCGTAAATATGGAAACCAAAACTGCACACAGTATTCCAGATGTGGCCTCACCAATACCCTATATAACTGTAGTAAGACTTCCCTGCTTTTATACTCCATCCCCTTTACAATAAAGGCCAAGATACCATTGGCCTTCCTGATCACTTGCTGTACCTGCATACTATCCTTTTGTGTTTCATGCACAAGCACCCCCAGGTCCCGCTGTACTGCGGCACTTTGCAATCTTTCTCCATTTAAATAATAACTTGCTCTTTGAGTTTTCTGCCAAAGTGCATGACCTCACACTTTCCGACATTATACTCCATCTGCCAAATTTTTGCCCACTCACTTAGCCTGTCTATGTCCTTTTGCAGATTTTTTGTGTCCTCCTCACACACTGCTTTTCCTCCCATCTTTGTATCATCAGCAAACTTGGCTACGTTATATTCGGTCCCTTCTTCCAAGTCGTTAATAAAGTGAATATAAATCCCCCGGATACAGAAAATGTGATAGGAAGTAATAATAAAATACCTGTGAAAAATAAAGCAGGTGTGCTGAAAACTAAGAGCATGTTATGTTAGCGGTATAATAAAGTATCGCACATCAGCAGCCAAGTGCGGTAAGTCTCAAAGTGTAGAGAAAACACGGGCAGGGCAGGACCGATGCCCAAATGATAGCTCTGCACACACAGGCACGTAGCATAAAAAAATAACACTGGCCGAAGGTGGGATCAGTGCTGGGACCGCTCACCACTTACATAAACGTTTTGGACTCGGAAATCGGACGTACTATATCAACATTTGTGGATGATACCAAATGGAGGGGAGCACAAAGGAAGACTGACAAAATATACGAAGACATTAACAAATTGGCAAAATGGGCGTGTAAATGGCAAATAAATTTCACTATAGATATGTCTGACCTATATGTGACTCCAGTTCCAGACCAAAGTGGTTGATTCTTAACTGTCTGCTGATGTGGCTTAACAAGAAACTAATTTGTTGGGGAACCCAGCCTTGCCAGCGATGCCCACATTCCGTGAGTAAGTAATGCAAGGTCGGTGAGACTTGGCTTGCTTAAGTTGCTTAATTTAAAAAATAAAAAAATCCACGTTTGAAAATACTGGTAACCAATGCCCTGCTGCCACGCTGGATATTGTGAAATGGGTGGTTTGTAGATCGCTGGTTTCTTTCTTGCAAGCCACATATTTGTGAATGGGAACTGACCAATGATCGTACGTTCCCTGTGGTATTTCATCCATGCTGAGCGGGCAGAAGCCCAACAGGACTGACACAGCCGGTCTGAGCGCAGTGCTGCCCAGGATCATTGAACGGTGGCGTGACCTGCCAAGTGAACTCACTGTCCACATTGAATCTGATTCACAGGAAAGGAATGCCGAGAATGCGATTGAGGCACTGAAAGAGTACGAACCCGAGATGGGCAAGGTGTACCGAATGGACAGGAAGGCTGTGCAGAGAATCAAAGCCCGAGACATCGTGCCTGGAGACATTGTGGAAATTGCAGGTAAGCGAGATCACCGCGGTGAACCGGCCAATCTGTGTCTTCGAGCTGGTGATCTGAAGGGAGCATCCGTAGTCTGTTCTCACCACGTGAAGGTCCTGTCCTGACTGGACTAAACTGGATGTTGTGTGCAGATATTTTTAATGCAACTACAATGTGGTTTGAAAATTTTGTTCCAAAAATTTCAAACATAGTTTCACTTCTGATGCAGCATTTTACATGAAGGAAGATCGAACTACCAGTGCAGACCTGTCGCCCAATCCCAGTGCGAAAAGCCTGTAGGTGATTCTCTCGGGGCTGTTTTCTCGTCCCGCGATGTGCACATCTCTTGCAGCAGGTCACCACGTCGAGGTCGATCTGCTGGAATCGTTAAACGGGGGCGTCGGGGTGGAGGAGTCAAGGTGCTGTGGCAGCATCATGATGTCACGGTGCACGAACCTCTTTGTTGTTTTCGTATCGGTGCCGATACTCTGTGCATTTGCTTTGCCCGAGGTGCCACAACCAGCCTGCCCACACACTGCCCCGCATGTGGCAGCCAATTTGCACGCACCAAAATCCCACAAAGAGCAATCTGCTTTAAGTGTTGGTTTAGGGATCTATATTGGCCAGGGCACTGGGGAGAACTCCCCTGCTCTTCTTCAAATAGTGCCTTGGGATCTTTTACGTCCACCTGAGAGAGCAGACAGGACCTCGGTTTAACGTCTGATCCAAAAGACGGCACCACCGACAGTGCAGCACTCCCTCAGTACTGCACTGGAGTGCCAGCTTAGATTTTGTGCTGACATCTCTGCAGTGGGTCTTGAACTCACAACCTTCTGACCTTCAGAGTGTTACCCACTGAGTCACTGCTGACACAATTGGTCAGGATTCTACCCACACCCTCCTCTCTTCACAGCATCCACCAATGTATCCCCTCAGAATGGAACAGTAGCTCTCCATGGGGTGGCCAGTGAGCAGAGGACCCTCCCTGCTATCTCTTTGTGCCTTCACAGTGTCAACTGTGACTCAGTGGGAAGCACTCTCGCCTCTGAGTCGGAAGGATGTGAGTTCAAGACCCACTCCAGGGACTTGAGCACAAAAATCTAGGCTGACACTCCGAGTGCAGTGCTGAGGGAGTGCTGCACTGTTGAAGGTGCCGTCATTTGGATGAGACATTAAACCAAGGACCAGTCTGCTCTCTCGGGTGGACATAAAAGATCCCATGGCATTATTTCGAAGAAGAGCAGGGGAGTTATCCCCGGTGTCCTGGCCAATATTTATCCCTCGATCAACATAACAAAAAAAACAGATTATCTGGTCATTATCACAGCGCTGTTTGTGGGCGCAAATTGGCTGCTGTGTTTCCCACATTACTACAGTGACTACACTCCAAAAGTACTTCATTAGTTGTAAAGCGCTTTGTGACATTCGGCGGTCGTGAAAGGCGCTATATAAATGCAAGTCTTTCTTTTCTTTTTTTGATGTCGCGGGCATCTCTCGAGATTGAGTTCCTAGCCGGACGTGTTAATGCTATTTTGTAAGCCCGCGATTTGAAACGGTTGTAAAACCTCCTCCTGTGTGAACCAAGGTTGTTCTGGAGCGGCTGAGCTTCGTGTGCAGAATGGAACATATTCCGCATTTGTCATGCCGAGGTTTTAGTACAGCCGATGAGGAAAGCTGGCCTCCGATTCAAAGGGAAGGACCTGTCCTGAGCTGGGAGAGGTACTATGTCACACATCTTGCTCATCAATTAGTGAACCGATACTACAAGAGAATCAAACAAATATATAAAGAGCTACAGGAAATAGCTGGAAGCTGCTCACTTCATCGCAAGATGCTGTTGAGACCGAAGTTTCACTAGTTTGAGTTATTATAACTGGTATAGTTACTTATATTGGTCTGTGATTATGATGATTGATTAGACAGGGACAGGTCTGCATTGTTTCACTGCAACTGAATGATCACTACAGCCCCCACACACACGGATTCCAAGTCGTCCACCCACAATCCAAGGCTTAAAGCTGCTCTCAGCACATTATTAAACAAAAGTACATCAATTTGGCTTAACAACCTTCTTCAACCATCCATCAACCACGCCTTCAGGGTAATTCACTCAAAAGCTGCAGTGTCGAGAAAGTGGATAAATCTAACGGGTACAGGTGGGTTACCCCCCGTCTAACGGGTACAGATGGGTTACCCCCGGCTAATGGGTACAGGCTGGTTATCCCATCTAACGGGTACAGGCGGGTTACCGTGTTTAACGGGTATATGCGGGTTACCCCTGTCTAACGGGTACAGGCGGGTTACCCCTGTCTAACGGGTACATGCGGGTTACCCCTATCTAACGGGTACAGGCGGGTTACCCCTGTCTAACGGGTACAGACGGGTTACCCTGTCTAATGGGTACAGGTGGGTTACCGTGTCTAACGGGCACATGCGGGTTACCCCTGTCTAATGGGTACAGGCGGGTTACCCCATCTAACGGGTACAGGCGGGTTACCGTGTCTAACGGGTACATGCGGGTTACCCCTGTAACGGATACAGGCGGGTTACCCCTGTCTAACGGGTACAGGCGGGTTACCCCCGTCTAATGGGTACAGGCGGGTTACCGTGTCTAACGGGTACAGGCGGGTTACCGTGTCTAACGAGTACATGCGGGTTACCCCTGTCTAACGGGTACAGGCGGGTTACCCCTGTCTAACAGGTACAGACGGGTTACCCCGTCTAACGGGTACAGGCGGGTTACCCCCGTCTAACGGGTACAGGCGGGTTACCCTGTCTAACGGGTACAGGCGGGTTACCCTGTCTAACGGGTACAGGCGGGTTACCCTGTCTAACGGGTACAGGCGGGTTACCCTGTCTAACAGTACAGGCGGGTTACCCCTTCTAACGGGTACAGGCGGGTTATGTTGCTCTAGTTTATCAGGTATGGCTGCAATGGTGCAGCCCATGTAGTAATTCGTACAGCTTGGGCCGCAGTCCATGGTCTAATTGGGATGATCCCGTCTAATATAACTGGTAGAGTCGGGGTTATAGATGTAGTCTATATGTAACTAGGATAGGTTACGTCTGTGATTCAACTTGTATAGATGGGTTTTCTGGCCTTTATCCTTCTATTTTATGATTTTATTGCTCACAGTAATTGTGTTATACTGTGTGAAACCTGACGGCACGTTTGATGCAATCAATCCCATCATGATATTGCTAGTGAACACTAATTATAGAAAATGCTGAACTGTTGATTCACGAAGTAGGTATTAAATTAATTAGAAATTTCACTAACTATTTCACAATATTACAATGTCTTGGTAATCCCAATATTGTGATTGCTTGAACGGTTTTACTCTGTCTACATGTATCCTCCTTTGATCAGCCATCTGTTCCAGGAGCCCACACTGCTCGAAGTTCCATTGGCTTTTTGCAACATTCTCTTCAACGGCGACTCTTCCGACAATCACAGCCTCCAAAATGCAGTGTTTCTGTTTTAGTTTCTGAAGTGGGTGAATTTTTGGTGAATTATTGTGGGCTTGTGAAAGTAATGGAGCATTCGTAGAATGGAGTCCTGATTCCTTCCACTGGTTCTGATCTGTATCAACCACTCTTAGTTCTGCTTGAGCCAAGCATAGAATCATAAACATTTACAGCATGGAAGGAGGCCATTTTGGCCTATTGTGTCCGCACCGGCCGACCAAGAGCTATCCAGCCTAATCCCACTTTCCAGCTCTCGGTCCGTAGCCCTGTAGGTTACGGCACTTGAAGTGCATATCCAAGTACTTTTTAAATGTGGTGAGGGTTTCTGCCTCTACCACCCTTTCAGGCAGTGAGTTCCAGACCCCCACCAGCCTCTGGGGGAAGAAATTTCTCCTCCCAGTCTACCAATTACCTTAAATCTATGCCCCCTGGTTATTGACCCCTCTACTAAGAGAAACAGGTTCTTCCTATCCACTCTATCCAGGCCTCTCATAATTTTATACACTTCAATCAGGTTTCCCCTCAGCCTCCTCTGTTTCAAAGAAAACAAACCCACCCTATCCAATCTTTCCTCATAGCTAAAATTCTCCAGTCCAGGCAACATCCTCGTAAATCTCCTCTGTACCCTCTATAGTACAATCACATCTTTCCTGTAATGTGGTGACCAGAACTGCACACAGTACTCTAGCTGTGGCCTAACTAGTGTTTTATACAGTTCGAGCAGAACCTCCCTGCTCTTATATTCTATGCCTCGGCTAATAAAAGCAAGCATCTCATATGCCTTCTTAACCACCTCATCTACCTGGCCTGCTACCTTCAGGGATCTGTGGACATGCACTCCAAGGTCCCTTTGTTCCTCTACACTTCTCAGTACCCTACCATTTAGTATGTATTCCCTTGCCTTGTTAGCCTTCCCCAAATGCATTACCTCACACTTCTCTGGATTGAATTCCATTTGCCACTGTTCTGCCCACCTGACCAGTCCATTGATATCTTCCTGCAGTCCACAGCTTTCTTCCTCATTATCAGCCACAAGTTGTGTACAATAATCAAGTACAGAGTGACCCTTGCCCCAATACTGTCCTTCAAGCCCAACCTGTGCCAGTCCAAATTTTCCACCTTACATTTTGTAGCCAAGGTTTGCCATGCTGACAGCATTGGAACCTTTATCCCTCTCTTTCTGTTGGCTCTGATAAGAATATAACATAAAAATTAGGAGCAGGAGTAGGCCATTCGGCCCCTCAGGCCTGCTCCGCCATTCAATAAGATCATGGCTGATCTCCTACCTCAACTCCACTTTTCTGCACTATCCCATATCCCTCAATTCCCTTTAGTATCCAAAAATCTATCGATCTCTGTCTTGAATATACTCAAAGACTGAGCCTACACAGCCCTCTGGTGTAGAGAATTCCAAAGATTCACCACCCCCTGAGTGAAGACATTTGTCCTCATCTCAGTCCTAAATGGCCGACCCCTTATTCTGAGACTGTGGCCCCTGGTTCTAGACTCCTCAGCCAGAGGTAACATCTACCCTGTCTAGCCCTGATCAGGAGTCTTGGTGGGTATTTCCCTTCCCTCCCATTACCCCGATGCGCTGACTGAAGCCACACGCAGTGACCAATCCACTCTGATGGATGCTGAGCTAACTCGGGATCGACCTGCTGTTGAACCTGACACCTTGTGGTCTGTGTATCAGCTCGCACCCACTGAGGCACAGCAAACGCATTTCGAAAACAAGGCTGATTATGAAGTCAATATTGAACGCGATGGAGTCTCAGTCTCTCGGGGAGGATGGAACGACCTCTTTTTTTTGTTTAATCCTTTTATGCTTCTGGTCGACTGCTGGAGACAAAATATCTTTTGTGAGCAGTCCGCTATTTTTAGAGCCGTAGGATTTTCGTGATTTCAGAGGTCTGGGAATGAGTGGGAGGGACATGCTGAGATTCTGGCCTTGAAGGCTGCATTAAAAAGTCAGTGCATTTAGTAAACAACTCAGTAACTTGGCAAGGGAGGAGGAAGTCGGGAGAGAAGCGATATTTACTGGATTGGCAGTGTCTCACTTCAACCACGCCTATTTAGCACGGAGTTTTGTTCAGCTGCTGTGGAGATATTGGCAGTCTGCAGCATCATTGTGCTGCCGGAGTCATTTCCAAGTGTTCATTCATGCACTCGGCTCCATTTATAGGTCTTAATGGTATGCATTGTTTTGAGATGTGTGTGACCTCTCCCAGGGAGCCCTGGGGATGGGGGGAGGGCGGTGTCTTTTTCTGACTGTGATGCTGGCAGGGAACCTCGTGCCCGAAACCTGCATAGGAAACTTGGAGGTGCGCTGTGTACGTTTTACTGACCCTGCGTTTAAACAAGTGAAAGGTCGTGGCCATAATGTTGACGTGAACTTCAAGGCCAGATTTGGAAACGGACCCCTTGGCTGGCAGTATAAGGAGTAATGCACAGCACATGCTGATCCCTGGAGTGGTATGGCACCATGCCGCTCCCACCGCTCCCCGTCCTGCTCCGAAAGTGCTCGCAGGTGGTGGCTGGTGTACAACGGTCACCACACGTAAAAAAATCCACGCACAGGCATCTTCCACCCTTCAGGATGTAGTTCGGGACCTGGAATATTAGGTCCTTCATTGAAACACCTGTGAACTTTTTGGCATGGAAGCAAGTCATCCTCAACTCGAGGGACCGCCTATGATGATGATGAATGCACAGAGCAACCTGTCACCTTCAGCCACTGCCACACCGCATACATCTATGTTCACAGGTGCTCCCCGCTTCCTGTCCCAGCGCTCCCGGCATCCTGTCCCAGTGCTCCCGGCATCCTGTCCCAGCGCTCCTGGCGTCCTGTCCCTGGGTTCCTGGGTTCCTGTCCCAGCGTTCCCGGGTTCCTGTCCCAGCATTCCTGGGTTCCTATCCCAGCGCTCCCAACGGCCTTTCCCAGCGTCCTGTCCCGGCGCTCTCCGCTTCCTGTCCCAGCGCTCTCCGCTTCCTGTCCCGGCGCTCCCGGGTTCCTGTCCCAGCATTCCGGGCATTCTGTCCCAGCACTCCCGGGTTCCTGTGCCAGTGCACCCAGCGTCCTGTCCCAGTGCTCCTGGTCCATTGGCAGGAAAGTCCCATCTTCAGCTCTCCTTCCCGTGTCTGCCTTTAGCATCAAGAAGGCTCTTGCTTTTGCGGTCCATTTCCTGGCTGCCCGCCGTCTGAGTGAGGATGGCTTTTCCACAGTAGGGCAAGGCTCAGCAATGTGGCATGGTGCCGGTGAGCTGAGCAGATTGTTCAGTGCACTCGAGCTGTGTGGTTCCCATGGTTAGCCCTCAGAAATGTAGCAATGACGTTTCATAAGAACGTAAGAAATAGGAGCAGGAGTAGGGCATTTGGCCCCTCGAGCCTGCTCCGCCATTCAACACGATCATGGCTGATCCGATCATGGACTCAGCTCCACTTCCCCACCCGCTCCCCTTAACCCCTTATTCCCTTATCGGTTAAGAAACTGTCTATTTCTGTCTTAAATCTATTCAATGTCCCGGCTTCCACAGCTCTCTGAGGCAGCGAATTCCACAGATTTACAACCCTCTGAGAGAAGAAATTTCTCCTCATCTCAGTTTTAAATGGGCGGCCCCTTATTCTAAGATTATGCTCCCTAGTTCTAGTCTCCCCCATCAGTGGAAACATCCTCTCTGCATCCACCTTGTCAAGCCCCCTCTTAATATTGAGGGCCAGTCATGCCCATAGTAATCTTGTTTTAAATCTTTAAAAATGATAAATAAATACGCTTAAAAGTACATGTGAGAATATTAAGCAGACACTCAAAAATCAGACGTTTGCAACCTTCTGGAAGGTGTGCACTTCCTGTCCGCAAACTTCACTTCCTGTTGTCACACTTCTGTCACATTTAACATTGTAAATTGCTTTGGGACATCCTGAGGTTGTGAAAGATGCTATTGAAATGCAAGTTTTTCAGTCCAGGATGTGTAGAACAAGTAAGGTTTATCATGCATGGTATTCAGTAACTGCAGGTTGCATATGGTGTCTCTGCGATCTCGAGCTCAGACATAACCACACTGTCCACAGATACAGCAGAGTAGCAATCTTGTAGGTTAGCTCTGGGACTGAGGCAGCTGTTACCCATCGAGACTCTTCGAAACAAAACGCAATAGGGAATTCTACAAATATATCCCAGTGGACTGAACAGTGTGCTTCACTAGAATGTTCTATAATAATTAGCCAAGGAACTCGAGAATCCATTTCCAAAACAGACAGTCCACTAGTTCCGTGCTGGGGCCTCACACTCATAAGAACATAAGAAATAGGAGCAGGAGGAGGCCATTTGGCCCCTTGAGCCTGCTCCGCCATTCAATAAGATCATGGCCGATCTGATCTTGGGCTCAGCTCCACTTCCCTGCCCACTCCCCATAACCCTTTACTCCCTTATCACTCAAAAATCTGTCTATCTCCACCTTAAATATATTCAATGACACAGCCTCCACAGCTCTCTGGGGTAGAGAATTCCAAAGATTCACGACCCTCAGAGAAGAAATTCTTCCTCATCTCCGTCTTAGAACATAAGAACATAAGAAATAGGAGAAATAGGGCCATACAGCCCCTCGAGCCTGCTCCGCCATTCAATATGATCATGGCTGATCCGATCATGGACTCAGCTCCACTTCTCTGCCCGCGCCCCATAACCCCTTATCCCCTTATCGGTTAAGAAACTGTCTATTTCTGTCTTAAATCCATTCAATGTCCTGGCTTTCACAGCTCTCTGAGGCAGCGAATTCCACAGATTTACAACCCTCTGAGAGAAGAAATTTCTCCTCATCTCAGTTTTAAATGGGCGGCCCCTTATTCTAAGATCATGCCCTCTAGTTCTAGTCTGCCCTATCAGTGGAAACATCCTCTCTGCATCCACCTTGTCAAGCCCCCTCATAATCTTATACATTTCGAAAAGATCACCTCTCATTCTTCTGAATTCCAATGAGTAGAGGCCCAGCCTACTCAACCTTTCCTCATAAGTCAACCCCCTCATCCCCGGAATTAACCTAGTGAACCTTCTCTGAACTGCCTCCAAAGCAAGTCTATCCTTTCGTAAATATGGAAATCAAAACTGCACGCAGTATTCCAGGTGTGGCCTCATCAATACCTTGTATAGCTGCAGCAAGACTTCCCTGCTTTTATACTCTAACCCCTTTGCACAATCCCTGCCATTACTTCTCTTAAGACCTTAAGATGCATGCCATCAGGTCCAGGGGATTTATCTGCCTTTAGCCCCATTATCTTACTGAGTACCACCTCCTTAGTGATTGTGATTGTGTTAAGTTCCTCCCTCTCTATAGCCCCTAGACTATCCACTGTCGGAATATTGTTAGTGTCCTCTACCGTAAAGACTGATACAAAATACTTGTTTAGAGTTTCTGTCATCTCCATGTTCCCCATTACTAATTCCCTGGTCTCGTCCTCTAAGGGACCAACCTTTACTTTAGCCACTCTTTTCCTTTTTCTATACCTATAGAAACTCTTGCTATCTGTTTTTATATTTTGCGCTAGTTTACTTTCATAGTCTATCTTCCCTTTCATAATCATTTTTTTAGTTGTTCTTTGCTGGCTTTTAAAAGCTTCCCAGTCTTCTGTCCTCCCACTAGTTTTGGCCACTTTGTATGCCCTTGTTTTTAATTGGATACCATCCTTTATTTCTTTAGTTAGCCACAGATGGCTGTCTTTTCTCTTACACTCTTTCCTCCTCACTGGAATATATTTTTCTTGAGAGTTGTGAAATATCTCCTTAAATGTATGCCACTGTTCATCAACCGTCTTACACTTGAATCTATTTTCCCAGTCCACTTTACCCAACTCTGCCCTCATACCTTCATAGGCGTCCCTTTATTCTGAAACGATGCCCCCTAGTTTGAGACTCCTCCACGAGGGGAGACATCCTCTCTGAATCTACCCTGTCAGCCCACCTCACCCCTTTACAAGTAACATTTCAAAGTATCACAACACAAGATGGTGCCGCATATGCCGAGTTGCATCATCTCGCTGGAACCAGCACGTTAGCAGAGGTTTTGTTTGTGAACATTTATCCCGGATTATGCAGATCAAAGACACCAAACTCTGGTCTCACCAGTACGCTACCCTGAAACATCACGTGAAAAGGACAAACTCGCATTGATATGCCTTTCACTAGCCCAGGATGTCCCAAAGCTCGCCGTGGCCAACAAAGTACTTTTTGAAGTGTGTTCACTGTTGAAATGTAGGAAAATGCAGCAGCCAATTTGAACGCAACAAGGTTCCACAAACAAGTGAGATAAGTTACCAGACAATCTGTTTTAGTGATGTTGGTTGAGGGTTAACCCGGTAAATCTCCTCTGTTCCTAGTGCCACAAGATCTTTTACCTCTGCCGCTTGGCCTCGTTTTAACATCTCATCCAAAAGACGGCATTACTGACAGTGCAGCACTCCCACGGGACAGCACGGGTAGCATCAGCCTAGACTATGTGCTCAAGTCTCCGAAGTGGGACTTAAATCCACGACCTTTTGACTCCGAGGCGAGAGTGCTACCCACTGGAAGCTGGAAGACATCACCAGTTATTGTCAGTTTGACTGGCTGGATAATGTTAGATTCTGGATCCACTCTGGTTTTGATATGAGCACTGTGTTGATGCCACAGAACAGAAACCAACAGGACTTTGAGGTTTGGGTAATGCAGCAACCAATATATGGGATCTTCGCAGCTTAAATGATTGAACTCCATAAACTTGAGGTCAAACTCTGCTGCCGGTGTCCTAACCCGTACCAAGTCCCGCTCACCCAGCACCCCTGTGCTCACTGACCTACATTGCCTCCCAGTTAAGCAACGCCTCGATTTTAAAATTCTCATCCTTATTTTCAAATCACTCATGGCCTCGCCCCTCCCTATCTCTGTAATCTCCTCCAATCCTACAACCCCCATCTCTGACCTCCACCTATTCTGACCACTTGAGCATCCCCGATTTTAATCGCTCCACCATTGGCGGCCGGCCCAAAGCTCTGGAATTTCCTCCTTAAACCTCTCCATCTCTCTTTCCATCTTTAAGACACTCCTTATCTGCCACAATATCTCCTTATGTGGCTCGGTGTCAATTTTTTTTTTATCACGCTCCTGTGAAGTGCCTTGGGATGTTTTACTACGTTAAAGGTGCTATATATACATAAGTTGTTGTTGTTGAATGGGTCTGCAGCACATAGGACAGTGCATTTAAAAATTGAGATGGCATGGGAGTGAAGGATCTGCATCTCGAAAGAACAGTTTTGCTAGATTACTGCAAGGAGCAGAATATAAAGCGGTTGTGTTCCCTGTGACTACATGGAACACTAAACAGTTTTGGAGCTGGTTCAGTAAATGTAACGCCGAAGCATTCGTGCCTTGAGCGAGCTTAGGAGCCAGACTTCCTGCTCCTGATTGTTATCCAATGACCCCATTATACTTTCTGATCACTTTCTGTGCACCTGCAAGCTAACGTTTAACAGTTTAAATATCAAACCCTTAAAACTCTCTCTTCACTTACTTCCTCAATTTAGATTGTACTCCCGTCTAGCATTCTCTTCTGCCTTACACTTTGTTAAACTGCATTGTGGCCACCTGCCTAATCATTGTTGGGTTTCACCATTAACTATGGCCTAGCCTTTCTGATTGTCATGCCAATGGTACCCCATTCATTTCAATGAGTTACTGTCATGGAATACTGCGTGCAGTTTTGGTTTCCATATTTATGAAAGGATATACTTGCTTTGGAGGCAGTTCAGAGAAGCTTCACTAGGTTGATTCCGGAGATGAAGCGGTTGACTTATGAGGAAAGGTTGAGGAGGTTGGGCCTCTACTCATTGGAATTCAGAAGAATGAGACTTATCGAAACGTATAAGATTATGAGGGGGCTTGACAAGGTGGATGCATAGAGGATGTTTCCACTGATGGGGGAGACTAGAACTAGGGGGTATAATCTTAGAATAAGGGGCCGCCCATTTAAAACAGAGATGAGGAGGAATTTCTTCTCTGAGTGTTGTAAATCTGTGGAATTCGCTGCCTCAGAGAGCTGTGGAAACATAGAAACCATGGAAAATAGGTGCAGGAATAGGCCACTCGGCCCTTCGAGCCTGCACCACCATTCAATATGATCATGGCTGATCATGCAACTTCAGTACCCCATTCCTGCTTTCTCTCCATTCCCCTTGATCCCTTTAGCCATCAGGACCACATCTAACTCCCTTTTGAATATATCTAATGAACTGGCCTCAACAACTTTCTATGGTAGAGAATTCCACAGGTTCATAACTCTCTGAGTGAATAAGTTTCTCCTCATCGCGGTCCTAAATGGCTTACCTCTTATCTTTAGACTGTGACCCCTGGTTCTGGACTTCCCCAACGTCGGGAACATTCTTCCTGCATTTAACCTGTCCAATCCCGTCAGAATTGTATATGTTTCTATGAGATCCCCTCTCATTCTTCTAAATTTCAGTGAATGTAAGCCTAGTCGATCCAGTCTTTCTTCATATGTCAGTCCTGCCATCCCGGGAATCAGTCTGGTGAATCTTCACTTCACTCCCTCAATAGCAAAAATGTCCTTCCTCAGATCAGGAGACCAAAACTGTACACAATATTCAAGGTGAGGCCTCACCAAGGCTCTGTACAACTATAGTAAGACCTCCCTGCTCCTATACTCAAATCACCTAGCTATGAAGGCCAACATGCCATTTGCCACCTTCACCGCCTGCTTATCTGCATGCCAACTTTCAATGACTGATGTACCATGACACCCAGGTCTCGTTGCACCTCCCCTTTTCCTAATCTGTCACCATTCAGATAATATTCTGCCTTCCTGTTTTTTCCACCAAAGTGGAGAACCTCACATTTATCTACATTATACTGCATCTGCCATGCATTTGCCCACTCACTTAAACTGTCCAAGTCACCCTGCAGCCTCTTAGCATCCTCCTCACAGCTCACACCACCACCCAGCTTAGTGTCATCTGCAAACTTGGAGATATTACATTCAATTCCTTCATCTAAATCGTTAATGTATATTGTAAATAGCTGGGGTCCCAGCACTGAATCTTGCGCCACTCTTTGCTTCCTGCCTGCCAACCAGTTCTCTATCCACATCAATACATTACCCCCAATACCATGTGCTTTAATTTTGCACACTAATTTCTTGTGTGGGACCTTGTCAAAAGCCTTTTGAGAGTCCAAATACACCACATCCACTCTACTAGTTACATCCTCACAAAATTCGAGAAGATTTCCCTTTCATAAATCCATGCTGACTTGGACCGATCCTGTCAGCGCTTTCCAAATGTGCTGCTATTACATCTTTAATAAGACGGGACATTGAATAAATTTAAGACAGAGATAGATAGTTTCTTAACCGATAAGGAAATAAGGGGTTATGGGGAGCGGGCGGGGAAGTGGAGCTGAGTCCATGATCAGATCAGCCATGATCGTGTTAAATGGCGGAGCAGGCTCGAGGGGCCAGGTGGCCTACTCTTGCTCCTATTTCTTATGTTCTTATGAAAACAAATCAAATTCTGAACAAACATGTCTGTGTCCACCTTCCGTGGGTTATCTCGGGGGCGGTGCCCTGACGACGCCCAGTATTAAAACACGGGGAGTCTGCAGCATTCCTCTCCACATAATCACCGAGAATGAGTCATGTTCGGGGAGTGCCATCGCCGTGTAAAACAATTGCCATTTAAACTATAATTGTATGTACCAATTAAGAACATAAGAATTAGGAGCAAATGTACGACCCCTCGAGCCTGCTCCGCCATTCAATAAGATCATGGCTGATCGTTGACCTCAACTCCACTCTCCTGCGCTGTCCCTGTATCCCTTGATTCCTCTAAACTCCAAAAATCTATCGATCACAGCCTTCATATATTCAGAGACTCAGCATCCACAGCCCTCTGGGGCAGAGAATTCCAAAGATTCACAACCCTCTGAGTGAAGAAATTCCTCCTTATCTCTGTCTGAAATGGCCGACCCCTTATCCCGAGACTGTACCCCCTAGTTCGAGACACTCCATCCAGGGGAAACAACCGCTCCGCATCTACCCTGCCAATCCCCTTCAGAATCTTGTATGTTTCACTGTGATCACCTCTCATTCTTCTAAACCCTGACTGACTAGCTACAATGTTATATAGTCGTTTGCATGGCTCAGTGGGTAGCCCTCTTGCCTCTGAGTCAAAGGGTTGAGGGTTCAAGCCCCACTCTACAGACTTGAGAAAAAATCTAACATGACACTGTAGTGCAGTACTGAGCGAGTGCTGCATTGTTGGATGGTGCCTTTCAGATGATATGGGCTGTCTACCCTCTTGGGTGGACGTAAAGGATCCCATGGCACTATTTCAAAGAAGTGCAAGGGAGTTCTCCCAGTGTCCTCGACAATATTTATCCCTCAACCGACGCCACTCAAAACAGATTGTCAGGTAATTTATCATATTGCTGTTTGGTGGGACCTTTCTGTCTGCAATTTGGCTGCTGCATTTCCTACATTGCAACTGTGTCTACACTTCAGAAGTACTTCATTGGCGGTAAAGTGCTTTGGGACGTCCTGAGATTATGAAAGATGCTTTATAAATGCAAGTCTTCAGTTGCGGAGAATCTGGTCTTCAGGTGCGTTGAACCAGACTGCCATCTGGGTCGGTCCTGACTTGGGCAACATTGTGTTGATATAAATGAGGCAGTGCTGCTACTGTTGGAGGTGCAGAGGCCAGAAGAGGTGCTGTCTCTGGTGTCCCTGGAATCTGACAAGGTGTGGATTGAAGGCTGAAAGCTAGTTGGTGATATTAGCGCAAACAACAAAACAACTTGTATTTATATAGCACCTTTAACGTAGCAATACTTCCAAAGGCGCTTCACAGGAGTGTTATAAAATAAAATTTGATACTGAGCCACATAAGGAGATGTTGGGGCAGATGACCAAAAGCTTGGTCAAAGAGGTAGGTTTTAAAGAGCGTCTTAAAGGAGGAAGGAGAGGTGGAGAGGTTTAGGGAGGGAATTCAAACAATTAACATCTGACATTTCCCAATCCGCTATTTTAAAAGAAAGAAATGATTGCATTTATATAGCGCCTTTCATGACCACCTTTGCAGCCAATGAAGTAATTTTGGAGTGCAGTCCCTGTTGTAATGTAGGAAACACGGCAGCCAATTTGCACACAGCAAGCTCCCACAAACAGCAGTGTGATAATGACCAGATAATCTGTTTTTTTGTCATAGAAACATAGAAAATAGGTGCAGGAGTAGGCCATTCGGCCCGTCGAGCCTGCACCACCATTCAATATGATCATGGCTGATCATGCAACTTCAGTACCCCACTACTGCCTTCTCCCCATACCCCCTGATCCCTTTAGCCATAAGGGCCACATCTAACTCCCTTTTGAATATATCCAACGAACTGGACTCAACAACTTTCTGTGGCAGGGAATTTCACAGGTTCACAACTCTCTGAGTGAAAAAGTTTCTCCTCATCTCGATCCTAAATGGCTTACCCCTTATCCTTAGACTGTGACCCTGGTTCTGGACTTCCCCTACATCGGGAACATTCTTCCTGCATCTAACCTGTCCAGTCCTGTCAGAATTTTATATGTTTCTATGAGATCTCCTCTCATTCTTCTAAATTCCAGTGAATATAAGCCTAGTCGATCCAGTCTCTACTCATATGTCAGTCCTGCCATCCCGGGAATGTTGATAAGTGGCGCTAATGCACAGATTTTCGCCTCTGGTACATTCCAGCGATCTAGTTTCCTCTTCGCAGGCCTGCACAACCTCCAGGGCAACGCCCATGGGCTAGAAACTGGCATGGAATGTGACTTTTTAACCAGGGTGGCTGTGTGGTTATTTGCCCCTCTGGGAGGAATCCTCCCTACAATGTAAATAGGTGGAATTCTATCGCATTGTAGCCAAGGGTGGGACTAACCATTTGATATTTGTGCCCAAACCGGCTGATCAACTCCCTCCCAGCCTGCTGTCCCTGGGAGTAGAGCACAGACCGTAGCCTTGCTCACATCGGCCTCCCAAGCTGCCTCTTATCCTTCAGATCTGGACAAGCACAAGGCTGAGTGACGCATTCAATCTCCACCATTGCTTTCCCTACCGCTACCAAGGCAACACTGAAGTAAATTCTCCCCGCAGTTGTGCACATTGCACACACCTTCCGAATACTGTGCCAGGAGCCTGGGGTGTTACACCACCGCTCGTTCCTCATCACACCATTGAAAAGCACTTGTGTTTTTGTGGCCAAGAATCAGGATTTTGGGCCTTGGGATTTGCCGTGCACTGTTGCACAAAAACAAATGACATTCTCACACAGCGACTATTTGTTCTCTGCTTCTGGGAATTCCATGCAGGAGCGATTAAAGAACAAGGATGTTGGCATTGGCCAGGTTCTGGTCGTTAATGAGTAACGAGGTATTATACTGGCCCGTTTTGGGAGAACAATGACTGATTTAGCATTTGCAAAACAAATTCGAACCATTAAAGCTACTCTGATGGAAAATGTTGCCTTGCATACAGATTGCTTGTTGTATTGGAAACAGTTTTCATAACAGTGAAGGGGGAACATGCACTCGGTATATGGACTGGGCATCATGGGTGGCACAAAGTTGTGCAAGTTGGCATACTGTTGTTTCACCTCTGATCCAGCCCTGACAGCTGGAATGAAAGCCTTCTCTCCCTCTCCTGGTTCTAACTTCTTAAGGGCCCTATTTAAATGTAATGTTAACCCAGTTGCTGGAGAGCTTACTGCCCCAATCTGTCCATAATCCAGCACTAATTGGCACTCACTCAGAGACCATCAGATAGCTGACGTGGCAAATGTGGATATGTGGATGTGACATTGCAGCGATAGGGAGGTTGCAGTTAAAACATGTTTACGGGAGGCATTACCTTACATCAGGTTATACGAACATAAGAAATAGCAACAGGAGTAGGCCATTCAATAAGATCATGGCTGATCTTCAACCTCAACTCCACTTTCCTGCACTATCCCCATATCCCTCGATTCCCTTAGTATCCAAAAATCTATCGATTTCTGTCTTGAATATACTCAACGGCTGAGCCTCCACAGCCCTCTGGGGTAGAGAATTCCAAAGATTCACCACCTTCTGAGTGAAGACGTTTCTCCTCATCTCAATCCCAAATGACCAATCCCTTATCCTGAGACAGTGACCCCTGGTTCTAGACTCCCCAGCCCGGGGAAACATCCTCCCTGCATCTACCCTGTTGAGCCCTGTAAGAATTTTGTGTTTCAATAAGATCACCTCTCATTCTTCTAAAATATAGAGAATATAGGCCTAGTCTACTCAATCTCTCCTCATAGGACAATTCCCCCATCCCAGGAATCAGTCTGGTGAACCTTCGTCCCTCTATGGCAAGTATATCCTTCCTTAGGTAGAGACCAAAACTGTACACAATACTCCAGGTGCGGTCTCACCAGGGCCCGATATAATTGCAGTAAGACGTCTTTACTCTTATACTCAAATCCTCTTGTAATAAAGGCCAACATACCATTTGCTTGCTTAATTGCTTGCTGTACCTGCATGTTAATTTTCAGGTGATTTGTGTACAAGGACGCCCAGGTCCCTCTGAACACCAACATTTCCCAATCTCTCTCCATTTAAAAAATACTCTGCTTTTCTATTTTTCCTACCAAAGTGAATAACTTCACATTTATCCACATTATATTCCACTTGCCATGTTCTTGCCCACTCACATAGCCTGTCTATATCCCCATGAAGCCTCTTTGCATCCTCCTCACAAATTACATTCCCATCTAGCTTTGTATGATCAGCAAACTTGGATATATTACATTTGGTCCCCTCATCCAAATCATTGATATAGATTGTGAATAGCTGGGGCCCAAGCACCGATCATTGCGGTACCCCACTAGTTACAGCCTGCCAACCCCAAAAATGACCCGTTTATTCCTACTCTCTGTTTTCTGTCCATTAACCAATCCTCAATCCATATTACCCCAATCCCATGAACCCTAATTTTGTTTAATAACCTCTTGTGTGGCACCTTATCAAATGCCTTCTGAAAATCCAAATACAACACATCCACTGGTTCCCCCCTTATCTATTCTGCTAGTTACATCCTCAGATTTGTCGAACATGATTTCCCTTTCATAAATCCGTGTTAACTCTGCCCAATCCTATTATTATTTTCTAAGTGCCCTGTTACATTTCCCTACTGCTGCTTTCAGGCTAACTGGTCTGTAGTTTCCCCTTTTCTCTCTCCCTCCTTTCTTAAATAGCGGGGTTACATTTGTACCTTGGGTCCTGTGTATTCTTCGATGTACAACATTTATATAGTGCCTTTAGTGAAATAAAACTCTCCCATGTAGTTGGAAACTAGTCTATTTGACTGCTGAGTGACCACGTCTAAAGTGATGGATGTGTATCTGTATGTGTATACAAGTCTTTCCCATTGGACATATGGAATGATGCTGACAGTAATTGTGGAGTAATTGTCTTCCCAACCAGAGATGGAAACAATGGGAAGCTCTGTGCCTAAAGGAGCAATGTGGAAATAAATTGTTGATGTGAAGGTGATGTTCAATTGAACCGTTTTCAGGGACTTCAAGTTCTTAGTCACCAAAAGCTACAAACCAAAATCTTGCCGTTGTCTCTTTTTTTGTTGTTGTCTTCAAGATGGAATCATTTTCCATGTTTGTGATTGGGTATTGGCACTAAGAACTCCCAGGTTGGCTATAGTTAAATTAGAGCCAGGCACATATTGAAACTCCATCCATACCTCGAGTAGTAAAACTCCTTCCAATCTTCTCCAAGTGCTTTGTGGACAACCACAAAGAGCAACCCAACTGCACTCCAGTCTCACACTGCGCCCCAAACAGCTGAATATAAAGTTAACTGCTTTGGCTGGAAATTGCCCTCTGTCCCATTTGGGGTGGATAATTCGAATTATCACCGCCCAGCAGGAGTTGGATGAAGAGGCGGAAAGTTCGGCACTTTAACTTTGTCACTGCCTCCCAGCACTTTGGGGCGGTATTTGGGGGCGGTGTAGGAGCAAGTTTGCGTCGGGAGCGGGGCGGTGTCTATCACCGTTGTGGTGATGATGTCAGCGCGATGCGGACGTGCCACATCACATTGACGTGTAACAACATCCCTGCCCTTCACTTAGAGGGGAGGGACGCTGTGAGGCCGAGCGGGGTCTCCTTAGCGCTCACTGAGAGGGGGCGGCTGGGCCAGCAGCTGCCATTGTCGGGCCGACTGCAGAGCTGGCCACCAATTAAAACAAAATGGCGGCCACGGCAGTACATCTTCCCCTTTAAGTGCGGCCGCACCGCCCAGTCACCGGAAGCTTCCCGTCTCGCGAAGCTGTCAGGGGTACCGACCGGTGGTGGCCGCGCTCCTGCGGGGTCATTTCTCCCGCGGGCCGGAGAAGGGGTTGCAGCCCCGGACTGGGCGGAAACATGGGGCGCGGTGGAAACTCGCGATCCGGGGACAATTGCCGATGAGTCACATCCTCCGCCTGCGTACCCGGTCAGTAAGGCCTTACCGCCCCCTTGCCACCTCTTGAAGGCGGTAACGGGCCTTTAAAAGGGGGGCAATTTCACAAATGAAGATATTTTTCAAACATTCAAATTTTCAAAGCGCTAACACTTTTTAAAAGCAATAGTGACCCTGAAATTCCACTTGGGGGGCTTCCTTCGGACAAACCCCTCTGGCCCCAAATTTTTTTGTGAAAGTACCTAGTGGTCCCAGAGGCGCCTTTGATTGCGGTCAGAGACCTTCTCTTCCCGCGCATTGCAGCGTGCCCCCATCTTTGAGGTATGTACGGAGAAGCTGGAGTCACGCGGGGCTGGACAGCCAAGATGCACCGTCATCTTTCACGGCTGATTGAGGTGCCGAAAAATATAAAAATGGCAGGTGGGTGCATGACCAATGGTTTAAGGTCCACGGAAGGGGTTCCATTGTTTCTAAGGGGGGGAGGGAATAAAATCAGAGCAGGTTCCATACCTGGTTCATTTTCACCCCCGTGTGTGCAGAAAGTAATCAGCGTGAGTTTTGGGAACAGACTGTACAGGGAACCGCTGATAATCAGGAGAACGGCAAGCACTTTGCTCGATGTATTACTTCAGTTCGGGTTATTTTACCGTGGTCTTGGTTTGATTGGAACTCTCTTTCTTCTTTCTCAGTTGGTGACAAAGTCCCTGCTGACATCAGGATCATCAGCATCAGGTCAACAACCCTCCGGGTGGACCAGTCCATTCTCACAGGTGAGGATCTTCACTGGGTGCAGGCCAGAGTCCACCCCCAGCGTGGACACATGATCAATTCCATCTAATGTTAAAATAAAGTCAGTCGCATCCATCCAGGCTTCATCGGATTGGGCACTGGTCCCGATCTGTTTAGTTATAGTGATCTGATGGTGTATTGATGTAGAGTTATAGATGTGTTTTGTCTGGCCCTTTGATAGTTCTGTTGCTACATCTGGAGTAGCCTGTGTTTGGTGTCATGTTTTTTAAAAATTCATTCACGGTAAGGCCAACATTTATTGCCCGTGAGAAGGTGGTGGTTTGCGAGGCCGAGTTAACCGGTCTGGAGACACGTATAGGCCAGATAGGTAAAGACGGCAGATTTCCTTCCCTAAAAGACATTAGTGAACCAGATGGATCTTCATAACAATAGCTCCATGTCACCATTACTGCTATTTAATTCCCAATTTATTTAATTAACTGAATTTTAAATCTCCAAGTTGCTGTGGTGGAATTTGAACTCGGATCTCTCTGCTACTCTTCCCATTGTGTTCCCAAGTGAATGTTATTATGTCGAAGATCAGGAAGTAGAAAGGAATTGCCTCTCCACACAAGAAGGTTTCTTGTTGATTTCCAAAAGAGCCTAGATGTCTGCTGTGAGGAACCATGGTATAACACTCACCGGTAGGCTGGGCAGGACGCTAGGCCTGATGGCCACAGCCTGAGGCAGCATTACACGCAGCATTCACAGTGCTCAGGATGATCACTAATCTGCTTCATTCACATCAAACTCCTGTTGCATGGACCAGGAGGTCCCCTGCCAGAGCCAGACTGCCAGTCCGGATTCAGTGTCACCTTTGGGCCAGATCCCGGTCATGGTCCAATGCAACTATTCTTTTCACAGCGCCTGCTTTTGATCCCAGTTCTAGTCCCCATCTCCACTCTGTAGAAGACCCTGTCCCAGGATTAGTCCCTGTGCACTTGGAACGTGCGCTTTGTTCTAAGAAAGCCTTTGATTTACTACTCATAATCCAGAACAAACTCCTGAAATCTTTAGCGCCCCCCACCCCCCCCCACCCACCCCCCCCCACCCTTGTGCATTAAGGCAGTCATCGATTCAGCTGCGCACAATAAAAAAAGATTTGCATTTATATAGCGCCTTTCACAATCTCAGGATGTCCCAAAGCGCTTTACAGCCAATTAAGTACTTTTGAAAGTGTAGTCACTGTTGTAATGTAGGAAACGCGGCAGCCAATTTGCGCACAGCAAGCTCCCACGAACAGCAATGAGGTAATGGCCTGATTGTCTATTTAGGTGATATTAGTTGAGGGATAAATATTGAGCAGGAAAATAGAGGAACCCCCCTCCACCCCTGCCCCAACCCCTGACTCCCTGCTTTTCCAACCCCATTTAATGTGATGCCCAGGCTTCTGTTGATCTTGTTCAGAATCAGCCAATCACAGGTATAGCAAGGAAGCATGTGACCTACCACTGAAGCAGGGTTACATCACCAGGCTGCCATCAACGTTGACCATCTAAGCTTAATACAAACAGGGTACAACTGCTTGTGGGCAGAATGCTAAGTTATAACTGGAGCCGGCACCATGAATTGCTGGCAAGGTGCCGTGCCATTAGTACCTGGGGAATGGGAGCGCCATGCTACACTGCACTGTTCAAGAAACGTACAGCATAGACTGATCCGACAACTCTGCTACTTAATGAACCGGATACACATCTTAAAAGTTCTAGGATGTTTAATTAAAATAGACATTTCTAGGAGTAACCTCACCAAGTATCTGACTGGGGGGCGTTTGTGATTCATTATGCAGCATTGTTGTGTTAACAAAGAGGCCTGTATTCTTTCTGTGAGCTTGAGGCAAAGTTAAGCCAATACTTACATGGCTGCAGTACCTGTGTTACTGCTCCGAACACCACATTTCTGAGACACTTCTGCCAGCGAACTTGAGCGACATTCATCAAAATGAAGCTGTTGGGAACCATTATCGGAACTGCTAGCTGAGGTTGTGAGAGTGAGGGCAGGCAGGGGCCTGGTACAAAAGGCAGAAGGTCTGAAGACACTGCTTTACAAGAAAACTGTTCCGATTTGACTTCAGATTAAAAACCCTTGTATAGTTTTCCATTCCTTCCTTCCACGCCCCCCGCAGTGTTTTTTGAATGGTGCGATCCCAGGAATAGCAGGACCGTTTTCCGGTCGGAAGGGTTTCCAAATAATGCCACCTGCATAATGAGCTCACCGCTTGGCACGTGTCGAGTTTGGCACCACGACACCATCAATCTCAACTCTGGGAGCTGCTTGTTTTCTTACTTGCAAGCGGAAAATAAATGATGGCAAGTCCGATGATTCAGTATAAATCAGGGAGTGCTGAGTTGCATTAACTTTGCTTCAAATAACTCGAGTCTTTTTTTTGGGGCAATTCTTTGTTTTTCGAATTACGCAAAAATATCACGAAGAGAGAGGAAAAAAAAAATCAAAGGATTAGTGTCTTTAAAGAAAGTCAGAAGCGAAACTTTTGAATACGGAGGTTTGTAAATCATTTCACAAATGCGTTTGCGTGTTCAGTGTGAACCGCAAGAATGAAAGGGATTGGGTTGCCAAGCAAGGTGTCTGCTTTCCAGTTCTCCTCCTCGTCTCGGAGGCTTCCGGAAGCCTCGTCCTGTTCGCCGCGTGGGATGGGAATGCTGAGCCACGTGAGCAGGCGGAGTTAGTTAGTACCAGCTCCTGAGCCAAACCCAGGCTGGGCATAGTGGTCCAGTTCACCATCATCATCATCATCATAGCTGCTCCCTCGAAGCGAGGATGACTTGCTTCCACGCCAAAAAAGGATGAGTTCACAGGTGTTTCAATGAAGGACCCGAACTACATCCTGAAGGGTGAAGGATGCCGGTGCGTGGCTTTTTTTAACGTGGGGTGGCCGTTGCACACCAGCCACCACACGGGCTTGACAGAGCTAGGTCTTGGTCCAGTGGCAAGGATTACCCAAGACAACTGGAGACCGGCTCTTCTGCACGGACCTAGTGTGCGCACATATCGCAGTGTGGGCTGGCCCGTGCTGCCCCTGGGCCCTTGGCCCCGAGCTCACGCCTCTCCTTGGCCCCAATCACATCCCTCCTGCTGTACGTGCCCACGCTCCAATCACCGACCTGGATCTTGATGATGTCACTCTTTGTTGCCGTCGGCCTCCTGCACCAGCTCATGCTGTACCTTGCCCTGGGAAGCCCCCACGATGCCCATGGCCACCTCTCACTGCTCCTTTTATGGCCCCAACCTGCCACTGATGGTCTCTCGCAGGTCGGGGCCTCCACGTTCCACCAATTCAACATGGCCATCGACCAACAGCGGACAGGTGGAAGCATGTGCCCGATGTAGATCGGAAAAGGATTCCTGCTCTAAATCTCTTTTATAATACAACTGAGTAATTCTTCAGGGCTAAGATACACTGCCACCCGTGCAGCGAATCAGGTATCAGGTGAAACGTTTCAAAATAAGAGAGTTGGAGAGATTCCTGCTTCAACAGGGGACTTTGGTTATGAGGGTTTGGCATTGGGAAAGGGAAAGGGAAGGGGTTAAGGGATTTACAGTGCTCCTGAATGACTGGCTGAGTTCGATGGGATGAATGGTCTCTAAACCTCCTCTGCTCTGTTCTGTCTTAATTTGTGACGTCGACCAATGGATCATCAAGAGGCAATCCAACCCATAACCCCCTGACTGGTAAAATCTGGTGATGGCTTGGGGAGCAACATTAATCTGGCGACAGATAGCCAGGAGTTGTCGGCAAGCCAAGGTGGCCCTCCCTCTTCCATGAGCAGGCAGTACCCACCATTTCAGACAAAAATAAGGCTCCACACTGCAAATATTCAAATAATGGACCTCATTCCGGCTGGACAACAGTTACTGAGCTGGGTTGATAACTAACACTGTGCTGGGCGCATACTGACTAAAACCTAGCAAAAATCATCACCTCAGGTTTTAGTGAAGGGCCCACTACGTACCTGAATTGTTGGCTTGCTCCCTGAACATTTCGGCTGGGGATTCAACTTGAGAGTGATCAGGTCAGGCTGGGGAGTTTAGCCGTTAACAAACCGTGATGTGGGAGCGAGTGACGTTTAGTTGCATTGCACATCCTTTGTGAGTCATCGGCTACCAGCCCCTCAGTGCAGGATCGGTCATTGTGAGCTCTTGCCTGTGCTCCGTGACAATCAATTTGCATTAAAATGAACCTTTCATTCAGTAAACCGAATCTAACAAAGGAAGGTTAAACCAGTCGATTGGATTCTACTCTTGTGCCTGGTTATAGTTTGAAACGAGTGTAGTTGTTCACAAAGTTCATCAGTCACTAATTAAATGCATCTTATACCGGCTCCCAAAAATAAAATGGCCGACTGCAAGTGGGCACAAATACGTCGGTATAGAAACTGTGCAGGAAACGACAGACGCAGCTTAGAAATCAATTAACCAATTCAGTGCTGGGTGGGAGCAGTGTTACCTACCTCTTGGAATCCAGCCTTCCATTGCTGCAGTCTACTCCAGCCCAGATAAATGGGATGAAAGTCTCTTCTGTCATCTGGCTGTAGGGTTCCTTACGTGAGATAAGTTTGGGTAGTTTCATACAAGCCCGTCGCGCGAAACAGGCCCCAGGTTGGTTTATTCGGCCTCTGAGCTGCCACAGGGGAAGCTGGTGTGGGAATTGGAGCATGCTGTTGGGCCAGTGTGGAAGGGCCTGTACAGAAGCCTCCCTGATAAAATGCAACATCCCCACCGACACCTGGGAGTCCCTGGCCAAAGACCGCCCTAAGTAGAGGAAGAGCATCCGGGAGGGCGCTGAGCACCTCGAGTCTCATCGCCGAGAGCATGCAGAAACCAAGCGCAGGTAGCGGAAGGAGCGTGCGGCAAACCAGTCCCAACCTGTCTGCCCCACCTGTGACAGAGACTATAATTCCTGTATTGGACCGTACAGCCACCTGAGAACTCACTTTTAGAGTGGAAGCAAGTCTTCCTTGATTCCGAGGGACTGCTGTGATGATGATGATGTACAGTCTGAACATTGTGAGCCTGATCGCAATGCTGACATTGAGCACCCAAAATTCCCCAGAATGAGGAGCCCCTCACCTTTTAGAGCAAAACAAAATCGCGAAAGGTCGTTAAGAGATTAGATGAAAAGAAACCCAGTTGATGACTTTACGGATTGGTTAGGCTGGGATCTTGCTCACTGCCCATTGGTCTGACGGCCTCAGATTGTGAAATGTTCTCAATGATTGCTCCGTGAGATGGCAGAGGGGGTGGTGTAACTTCAACAAGATTTTGAGAATGGTTGACACTGTTTATCTTAACGATTTTGATCAGTGACGGGCTGCTTCATCTAAATGTCCAAGGTGCAAGTTGAAAGATGAGCATGTTAATTGTGTGACACTTCCGATTGGGAACTGGTGGCAGATTGATGTCTGTCTTTGAAGATGATCTGATTCATCATGGTTATATCATTATGGGATATTCTGGGAATATCACCAGGTTGAAATTCAGAAAGTATTCTATTAAAGTATGAATTTATCCATAAATTCTTCTTCCATAAAACTGCACTCGTTCAGAAGTCATCATCACCACAGGCAGTCCCTTGGAATCGAGGAAGACTTGCTTCCACTCTTAAAATGAATCCTTAGGTGGCTGAACAGTCCAATACGAGAACCACAGTCCCTGTCACAGATGGAACAGATAGTCGTTGAGGGTAAGGGAGGGTGCGACTGGTTTGCCGCATGCTCCTTCCGCTGCCTGCGCTTGATTTCTGCATGCTCACGGCGACGATAGACGATACTCGAGGTGCTCAGCACCCTCCCAGATGCACTTTCTCCAATTAGGGCGGTCTTTGGCCAGGGTCTCCCAGGTGTCAGTGGAGATTTGCACTTTATCAGGGAGGCTTTGAGGGTGTCCTTGTAACGTTTCCTCTGCCCACCTTTGGCTGGTTTGCCGTGAAGGAGCTCCGAGTAGAGCGCTTGGTTTGGGAGTCTTGTGTCAGGCATGCGAACAATAGTTGTTCAGAAGTACCAGAGTAGTGTAAGCATTACCCTTCCTCTGCTCCTCCGTTACCTGTTATTGCTAGTAGTATTGAGGTTTCGATTCACATGGCTGCAGTGCGGATCCTGTGTTTTAGTCACACACAGTACACGGTGGTCCCCTCATAGGCCCTCCGGATATTGCCGCACTTGCCCTGCTTTATATGTTCCCTATTTCCTCACAGTGACTCTTTGTTTTCTGTGTCCAGGGGAATCGGTGTCTGTCATCAAGCACAGTGACCCTGTACCTGACCCTCGAGCTGTCAACCAGGACAAGAAGAACATGCTGTTTTCGGTACGTATGAGAGAAGCCGCGACGAAGCCATTTTGTTGGGTTGCAGGAAGTTGTGTTCTTGTCCTTGTCCCGGTTTGCAAGGTGGAGATCATGCAGTGAATTCCATTAATGGCCGAGACTCTGAGCCCAGCTGGAGGGGAACATGCAGAACCTGCATGGGGGAGTGAGCAAAGGGAAGCCCAACTGCAGCTCAAAACCGGACAGTCAGGCCTCACGCAATGAAACCAATTCATCACTTTGACAAAACCCTGTGCTTTGTGAGTCTCTAATGGTGGTCAGTATACTGTGGTGGGAATGTTGAGGCGAAGACCATCGATGCCTTTAAGGGGAAACTGGATAGGTACATGAGGGAGAAAGGAATAGAAGAATATGTTGACAGGGTGGGATGAAGTAACAATAACTTGTATTTTTAACTAGCACAAAATATAAAAATGGAGTTTCTACAGGTACATAAAAAGGAAAAGTGGCTAAAGTAAATGTTGGTCCCTTAGAGGAAGAGACTGGGGAATGAATAATAGGGAACAGGGAAATGGCAGAGACTTTGAACAAATATTTTATATCGATCTTCATGGTAGAAGACACTAAAAACATCCCAATAATGGATAATCAAGGGGCTATAGGGAGGGAGTAACTTAATACAATCACTATCACTAAAGAAGTAATTCTCGGTAAAATAATGGGACTAAAGGTGTACAAGTCCCCTGGACCTGATGCCTTGCATCCGAGGGTCTTAAAAAAAGTGGCTGCAGAGATAGTGGATGCATTGGTTGTAATCGACCAAAATTCCCTGGATTCTGGGGCAGTCCCAGCGGATTGGAAAACCGCAAATGTAATGCCCCTATTTAAAAAAGGAGACAGATAGAAAGCGGAAAACTATAGACCAGTTAGCCTGACATCTGTCGTTGGGAAAATGCTGGAGTCCATTATTAAGGAAGCAGTAGCAGGACATTTGGAAAAGCATAATTCAATCAAGCAGAGTCGTCATAGTTTTATGAAAGGGAAATCATGTTTGACAAATTTGCTGGAGTTCTTTGAGGATGTAATGAACAGGGTGGATAAGGGGGGAACCAGTGAATGTGATGTGTTTGGATTTCCAGAAGGCATTCGATAAGGTGCCACATAAAAGATTACTGCACAAGATAAAAGTTCACGGGTTGGGGCTAATATGTTAGCATGGACAGCGGATTGGCTAACTAACAGAAAACAGAGAGTCATTTTCTGGTTGGCAAACAGTAACTGGTGGGGTGCCATAGGGATGGGTCCTCAACTATTTACAATCTATATTAATGACTTGGATGAAGGGACCGAGTGTAATGTAGCCAAGTTTGCTGATGATACAAAGATGGGAAAGCAAATTGAGAGGAGGACACAAAAAATCTGCAAAGGGATATAGACAGGCTAAGTGAATGGGCAAACATTTGGCAGTTGGAGTATAATGTGGGAAAATGTGAGGTTATCCACTTTGGCATAAAAAATAGAAAAGCAAATTATAATTTAAATGGAGAAAAATTGCAAAGTGCTGCATTACAGAGGGACCTGGGGGTCCTTGGGAATGAAACACATAATGTTAGTGTGCAGGTACAGCAAGTGGAATGTTGGCCTTTATTGCAGGGTGGATGGAGTATAAAAGCAGAGAAGTACAGGGTATTGGTGAGGCCACACCTGGAGTACTGCGTATAGTTTTGGTCTCCGTATTTAAGGAAGGATATACTTGCATTGGAGGCTGTTCAGAGAAGGTTCACTAGGTTGATTCCGGTGATGAGGGGGTTGACTTATGAGGATAGGTTGAGTAGTTTGGACCTATACACATTGGAGTTCAGAAGAATGAGAGGTGATCTTATTGAATCATATAAGATAATGAGGGGGGGCTCGATAAGGTGGATGCAGAGAGGATATTTCCACTCATAGAGGAAACTAAAACTAGGGGACATAGTCTCAGAATAAGGGCCGCCATTTAAAACTGAGATAAGGAGGAATTTCTTCTCTCAGATGGTTGTAAATCTATGGAATTCTCTGCCTCAGAGAGCTGTGGAGGCTGGGTCATTGAATATATTTAAGGCAGAGATAGACAGATTTTTGAGCGATAAGGGAATAAAGTGTTTATGGAGAGCGGGGGGGGGGAAGTGGAGCTGAATCCATGATCAGATCAGCCATGATCGTATTGAATGGCGGAGCAGGCTCGAGGGGCCAACTGGCCTACTCCTGCTCCGATTTCTTATGTTCTTATATAGCACCTTTAACATAGTGAAACTTCCCAAGGCGCTTCACAGGAGTATTATACGCCAAAAATTTGGCACCGAGCCATAAGTATTAATTTGCGCAGGTGAACAAAAGCTTGGTCAAAGAGGTATGTTTTATGGAGTGTCTTGAAGGAGGAATGAGAGGCGGAGAGGTTTAGATAGGTATTTCCGGAGCTTGGGGCCCAGGCAACAGAAGGCACGGCCACTAATGGTTGAGCGATTACAATTAGGAGGGCAGAATTAGAGGGTTGTGGGGCTGGAGGAGATTGGGAGGGGTGAGGCAATGGAGGGATTTGAAAACAAGGGTGAGAATTTTGAAATTGAGGCATTGCTTAACCGGAAGAGCACAGGGGGTGATGGGTGAGTGACACTTGGTGTGAGTTAGGACACGGGCAGTCGAGTTTTAGATCACCTCTAGTTTACGGTGGAGGGAGGCTCGAGTGGAGCATAAATACGGGCACAGACCTGTTGGACTGAATGGCCTATTTCTGCGCTGTAAAATTCTATGTAGAATACTGTCTCAGCGCATGGACTTTAAGGTGAGGTTGTAAAATGAATAGATGAGAAGATGGAGGGGAAGCCGAAATAGAGTAAGGAGGGAAAATAAAATCAACAGTTTGGAGAAAGCCAAACCTAATTTAGTAAAAGTAGAAGAGCCGGTATGAGAGGAGCCTTTCCTTTCCTCGTGTTGTCGGGCACCAGACTCCTGATTATTGGGGTCACTGCGCAGGACTGGCTGCTCATGGTTACCGCGTTGCAACAGGAAGCCTTAATTTGATGGCACAGCCAAAGGCCCACATTTCATGGGTCTGCGCTGCCATCAGTGCTTTTTGGTTGGGTCATTTATACTCAGTTCCTCAAGGAACTATGTGTTTGTTGTCGGCTACCCTTCTCCAATGTAGAGGCACCTATGGTGCAGTCTGTTCTGGCTCGGATAGGTGCGGGCTGACTATAGCAACACAGCAGATTAGGCAGGTCTGCAGCGACTCCGTTTATCATCTGTAATATAAAAACAGGAAGTCAATCTGATGGACATCCTCGGTCATCTTTTGCTTAACCATCGGTGGCCGTGCCTTCAGCTGCTTGGGCCCTACGCTCTGGAATTCCCTTCTTGAACCTCTCCGCCTCTCTACCTCCTCTCTTCTCTTTTAAAACACTCCTTAAAACTGACCTCTGTGACCAAGCTTTTGGTTGCCTGTCAGGAATATCGAGGCGTTGCTTAACCGGGTTGCTTATGGGAGACTGGAACTAGGGGACATCATCTTAGAATAAGAGGCCACCATTTAAAACTGAGATGAGGAGGAATTTCTTCTCTGAGGGTTGTAAATCTGTGGAATTCACTGCCTCAGAGAGCTGTGGAAACTGGGACATTGAATAAATTTAAGACAGTGATAGACAGTTTCTTAACCGATAAGGGATGAAGGGGTTGTGGGGAGCGGGCGGGGAAGTGGAGCTGAGTCCATGATCAGATCAGCTATGATCGTGTTAAATGGCAGAGCAGGCTCGAGGGGCTATGTGGCCTACTCCTGCTCCTATTTCTCTTGTTCTTATCTAATATCTCCTTATGTGACTCGTGGTCAAATTTTGTTTGATAGCGTTCAGTCGATTCTAGTGATCAACCCTCCCAATCCCAGGCCAGCAACCATCGATCACCACAGGGCAGAGCTGCACTTTGAGGTTGCAGGAAGCCCACACTCCCATCCGTCTGAAAGGGAAGCCGAGGGTGTGATCTGACCCACCACCTATTGCACTGCCCTGTGGAGGAGGAAGGGTGCATTATGTGCAGAGGGAGCGGGATAGGGAGGCTTACCTTTAGAGCCTCGGCCTCCTACACTGTTCCAATGAAGCTCAACGCAAGCTCGAGGAGCAGCACCTCATCTTGCGATTAGAAACTTTACAGCCTACGAGACTCAAACTCGAGTTCAACAATTTCAGACTGTGACCTCCGCCCACATTTAGTTCCCCTCCCTCCCATTTTTCTTTACAAATCCCCCCCTTCCCCTTTCTATTTTTATTTCTCTCTTGTTTCCACGGCGGCTGGTAATTATTCCGCCATTCACACCCTATCTAGACTCGTCTTTTGTTTCCTAACTTGTGCCATTACCGTCTCAATTTGGCCCATCATCCCCTTTTGTCTCTCAAATCTCTCCTGCCTTCCACCCAATCACAGACCTTCCCTTCTGTCCTCTCCCCCCCCCCCCCCTTTACACTCCCCCTACATTTCCTTAAGAATCTGTTACATCTCGAACTTTTCCAATTCTGACGAAGGGTCACAGACCTGAAACGTTAACTCTGTTTCTCTCTCCACAGATGCTGCCTGACCCGCTGAGATTTCCAACATTCTCTGTTTTTATTTCAGGTTCCAGCATCCGCAGTATTTTGCGTTTGCATTACCTTTTGAGCCGGTGGGGGAGGGGTTAAGAATTAGCATGGCGGAGGAAAAAAAGAGAGAAAATTAGACAGGTGAAAGGTGCCCGTGAGTAAGGTGGGACAGGACGAGGTTCAAGTGATTATATACAAACCCATCAAGCTTTAGCAGTAAGAGTCAGGCACGAAAAGCACTAATTACAGCAGAGGGGGATGATGTCATAGCTTTGACATAAACTTGGCTGCAGCGTGGACAGGATGGGGAATTCAACATTGATTGGCTGCAAAAAAATTCAGAAGAGGTAGAGAAAGCAAAAGGAGAGGAAGGGCAGTTAGTAACTAAGGACGGGACCCCACAGTGGTAGAGAGAGAGAGGCCAATAATGAAGCTGTTTTGAAGAGTTCTGGATTGAGATGAGAAATAAGAAGGGTTCTGTGACAACATTGTGTGCCCATTATAGACTGCCAAACAGTGAGAAAGATATTAGGGAATTTCGAAGGGTTTTCCAGAAGTAAAAGCACTGGAGCAATAGAGGCCTTGCATTATTCAGAGCTGTCACAAGCAGTTTAGTGAGTCTGTACAAGGTGAATGAGGAAAGATGAGGATCCTAGAGCTGGTTCCAGGAAATGAGCTGCAAGTAAAATGACCTGAAAGAAAGACTTTGATTGAAATAGCGCCTTTCACGACCACCGGACGTCCCAAAGCGCTTTACAGCCAATGAAGTACTTTTGGAGTGCAGTCACTGTTGTAATGTAGGAAACTCGACAGCCAATTTGTACACAGCAAGCTCCCACACACAGCAATGTGATAACGACCCAGATAATCTGTTTTTGTGATGTTGATTGAGGGATAAATATTGGCCCCAGGACACCGAGGATAACTCCCCTGCTCTTCTTTGAAATAGTGCCGTGGGATCTTTTACATCCACCTGAGAGATGCATAGCAGCTCGATTTAATGTCTCATCCGTAAGCCCACACCACCGACAGTGCAGCACTCCCTCAGCACTGCACTGGAGTGTCAGCCTAGATTTTTGTTCTCAAGTCCCTGGAGTGGGACTTGAACCCACAACCTTCTGACTCAGAGGCGAGAGTGCTGCCCACTGAGCCATGGCTGAAGCAAAGGAATGTTCTGGCCAGGAGTAAAAGGACCACGTCAAAGGACAGATTTCCATAGATTAAGGAAATTAGGTTAAAAAAAATGTATCAAAAATTAAGGTTCCTAATAGTGCAGGAGAAATATCAAAAGTACAGAAAGGAGGGATATACTTGCATTGGAGGCAGTTCAGAAACGGTTCACGAGGTTAATTCCTGAGATGAAGGGATTGTCTTATGAAGAAAGGTTGAGCAGATTGGGCTTTAGAAGAATGAGAGGTGATCTTATCAAAACGTATAAGATACTGAGGGGGCTTGACAGGGTAGATGCAGAGAGGATGTTTCCCTTCGTGGAGGAATCTAGAACTAGGGGGCATAGTTTCACAATAAGGGGCCGCCCATTTAAAACTGAGATGAGGAGGAATTTCTTCTCTCAGAGGGTCAAGAATCTGTGGAATTCTCTGCCCCAGAGAGCTGTGGAGGCTGGGTCATTGAATATATTTAAGGCGGAGATAGACAGATTTTTGAGCGATAAGGGAGTGAAGGGTTATGGGGAGTGGACAGGGAAGTGGAGCTGAGTCCATGATCAGATTAGCCATGATCTTATTGAATGGTGGAGTAGGCTCGAGGGGCCGAATGGCCTACTCCTGCTCCTATTTCTTGTGTTCTTATGAACTAAAGAGGCAGATGAGAAGGGTGATGGGAGAAGACTGGTCGTTGACATGAAGGGTAATAGCATTAGAAGTGAAGAGGGGTGGGCCACTGAGGGACAACGGCAATCTGATAAGAGAATGAAAGAGATCATTGAGAGTTTTGTCTGTAATTGGAGGTAAGCGAGCGAAGAGTTGCAGGAGTACTTGAAGAGAGCGTGAAGGTGTACAATAATCACCACGTGACCAAGTGCACAACTGCCATTATAAATGTGGACGGAGGAATTTATAATGGGAATGTTGGCAGACGCAACATTTTAATCTATAATATCTATAACATCTGTAGAAAAATGGAATATTAACTTATCACTAAAGGACTAAAGTGCAGCGTGTGATGTCAAGGAAAGCCAAGCAGTCTGAGTGAGATGTCAGGCTGCCAACTGTCTGACAGATTGCGAGCTATCTCCGTTATTGTGTTGTGCATGAAAGGTTTTTTCAATTTTCGCTTCAAATAGGGTGAATAGATGGGAACGGCCTTTGTAAGAGTGACCCCTGGCATTATACACGAGCAAGTTATTTTCCTGTGCAAATTGAAATTGCTTTTCTGAAAGGAATCCATTGAGCACCTTTGTAATTGGGACATACTTGGAGCCGACAGTTGGCTTCAAGGGGAAGGACCGTCTGACGGGATTAGCTTGTGCTTTACAAAGCATTCAGCACACTTCCCTGGAATTGGCTCCCGTTAATGTGAACTGGAGCCACTGGAGGATGCAGCTGGCTCCCGAGTCAGGCATGTGCAAGAACGACCTTGAGGAAGGTGACTGCCGTGATGGGGCTCATTGAGAAATTTGCCATTAAGGCGCTTCATTATAAAGCTATAAAAAATACCTACATTTCTGCAGACAATCACAGTATATTTGAATTAAAAGTGCTCTCCCAGACTGGGGTTCCCCTTTAATTTTTGCATTCAGGGTTAGGGCACCACCTAAAACAAGTGATTCGCTCATTTATTTCATTGCTGTTTGTGGGAGCTTGCTGTGCGCAAATCGGTTCATGTGTTACGATAGTGACTGCACTGTAAAAGCATTTCATTGGCTGTAAAAGTGCTTTGGGATGCCTTGAGATCGTGAAAGACACTATACAAGTACAAGTTTGTTCTTTCATTCAATCTCTCGGGTCTTCACTGCGCACGTCTCACGCTTGCTGTTCTTTTCAGGGAACCAACATCGCAGCTGGGAAGGCGATGGGCATCGTCGTGGCGACCGCCGTCAGCACCGAGATTGGCAAGATCCGCAACCAGATGGTGGCCACGGAGAACGAGAAGACGCCCCTCCAGCAGAAGCTGGACGAGTTCGGGCAGCAACTGTCCAAGGTCATCTCCCTGATCTGCGTCGCCGTGTGGGTCATCAACATCGGCCACTTCAATGACCCGGTGCACGGCGGCTCCTGGGTGCGTGGCGCCATCTACTACTTCAAGATCGCCGTGGCGCTGGCCGTGGCGGCCATCCCCGAGGGGCTACCCGCTGTCATCACCACCTGTCTGGCCCTCGGCACCCGCCGCATGGCCAAGAAGAATGCCATCGTCCGCAGCCTGCCCTCGGTCGAAACCCTGGGCTGCACCTCCATCATTTGCTCCGACAAGACTGGCACGCTCACCACCAACCAGATGTCCGTCTGCAAGGTAAGTGCACCCACTGTAAAGGCACTTTTTCACCAGGCCATTGGCTTACCCGATGGTTATTTGTGACCAAGGGTCAAATATTGGGGCTGGAAGTTTGCTCAGAGGTTTTATAAGTGTCTAATGTCGGGCGGTCGCTAAATTTAACGCCGGGAAATGGTTTGCGACGGCAGCCACAACATTCAGTGGTTATGCCCCGATAGTGGGGCGGAGCACTAAGGGAGGCGTTCCACACTTCTCTCGGGGCGCTAGGCCGGGTGAGCAACTGAATATCCCGTGCTAAAGAGCCGTCAGAGAGGCCTCGCTGCAACAAAACCGAATGGGAACAAAAACCATTCCCGATACAATACTCGCCCCAAATAAAGTTAAGTCGCAAAAACAAACTATCACTCACATTTACCTCGTGCAGTCATTGAATACCTCAGCCCCCCGGGACAGCCCGGACCACCCGCTATCTCTGGCGGGGTCACTAGGGGGCGCTACGGGTGCAGCGCAAACCAAATGTTGCCGCCGTGTCGATACTGGGGGCGTTGCACACCGACGTGGTGCTCCCGGGCGATACTCCTCAGCGCCAGCGGTACCGGCACACTGAATTTGCCGAGCGGCGCTAATGCTTGCGCTCGCGGCTGCAAACCCTTCAGCGACCCTGTTCCGACCCATGCCAGGGGCCCTATCCCTTCGAGTGTCTAGCCCGAGATCTTTGGCTTTTTGGTCCAGGCCCAATAGCTGCAAAAAAATACCCCACCCTCGATCACAAAATGACTGGTTCTGATGTGGGGGAACAAGAAAAAAATGTATCTTTGGTTGAACCGGTGTTCCCAGTGACCGATCGTATTCCATCAGTCAGACTACAGTGTTCTGGACTTCTGATTTCAGGTATCAGCCTTGGCACATTGGTCCCACTCTCACTCACCTCTGAAGGTTGTCAGTTCCAGTCCCACTCTGGAGATTTGAGCACGTATCCTAGGCTGATACTCCAGAGCTACAGAGCTACACTGTCAGAGGTGCCGTCCTCAGACGAAACATTCAACCGAGGTGCCGTATGCCCTCTCGGGTGAATGTAAAAGATCCCATGGCACTATTCGAAGAAGCGCAGGCGAGTTCTCCCAGTGTCCTGACCAATATTTATCTTTCCACCAGCACCACCTAAAACAGATGATTCGGTCATTTATTTCATTGCTGTTTGTGGGAGCTTGCTGTGCGCAAATCGGCTCCCATGGTTCGTATGTTACAACAGTGACTGCACTGCAAAAGTACTTCATTGGCTGTGGGATGTCTTGCGCTCGTGAAAGACACTATATAAATACAAGTTTGTTTTGCCATTGAGTACCGTACGGTCATAACATGAGGCAGTTATATTATTATGGGCTTCTAACAGATTTGTAATTATTAAAAGAAAAGAAAGAAAGGCTTGCATTTATATAGTGCCTTTCACGACCACCGGATGTCTCAAAGCACATTACAGTCAATGAAGTACTTTTGGAGTGTAGTCACTGTTGTAATGTGGGAAATTAGAGTAATGCAAGGTCCATAGTACAGGGCACCAGCGAGGCTGAGGAGAACGATGAGGAGGTAAATTGGGAAGTGGTTTGGCGAGGGCAAGCTTGGGTTCTCAAACTCTGTGCGGTGTTGGAGGACAGAGGTCAGAAGTTCCAAAGTTTTGAGATCCTGAGTTTGAGTATGAAATGGTGCAATGAGTCTTGGCCTCAAATAACAACAACAACAACTTATATTTATATAGCGCCTTTAACGTAGTGAAACTTCCCAAGGCACTTCACAGGAGTATTATGAGATAAAAATTTGACACCGAGCCGCAAAAGTAGAAATTATGGCAGGTGACCAAAAGCTTGGTCGAAGAGGTAGGTTTTAAGGAGCGTCTTGAAGGAGGACAGAGAGGTAGAGAGGCAGAGAGGTTTAGGCAGGGAGGTTCAGAGCTTGGGGCCAGGCAACAGAAGGCCTTCTCACAATGGTTGAGCGATTATAATCAGGGATGCTCAAGAGGGCAGAATTAGAGGAGCGCAGACATCTCGGGGGGGGGGGGGGGGGGGGTGGTGGGAGTTGTGAGGCTGGAGGAGATTACAGAGACAGGGAGGGGCGAGGCCATGGAGGGATTTGAAAATAAGGATAAGAATTTTGAAAGCGAGGCGTTGCTTAACCGGAAGCCAATGTAGGTCAGCGAGCACAGGGGTGATGGGTGAGCGGGACTTGATGCGAGTTAGGACACAGGGCAGCCGAGTTTTGGATCACCTCTGGTTTACATAGGGTAGAATGTGGGAGGCCAGCCAGGTGTGCGTTGGAATAGTCAAGCCTAGAGGCAACAAAGGCATGGTTGAGGGCTTCAGCACCAGATGAACTGAGTCAGGGGCGGGGACGGGCGATGTTACGGAGGTGGAAATAGGCGGTTTTAGTTATGCTGTGGATATGTGGCCGGAAGCTCATTTCAGGGTCAAACATGACACCAAGGTTGCGAACAGTCTGGTTCAGCCTCAGGCAGGAGTTGGGGAGAGGGATGGAATCAGTGTCGAGGGAACAGAGTTTGTGGCAGGGACCGAAAACAATGGCTTTGGTCTTCCCAATATTCAGTTGGAGAAAAGTTCTGCTCATCCAGAACTGGATGTCGGATAAGCAGTCAGACAATTTAGAGACAGTGGAGGGGTCGAGAGAAGTGAGAAACAATGAGAATGCAGGGAAACAAGAAAATATGTGGGAGCTTGCTGTGTGCAGATTGGCTGGCGTGACATATATTTGGAGCTAGGGAGGAAGGAGAGAGTGAATTTCTGCAGGTTGCAGAGCAGGCTTGAGGGGCTGTATGGCCTACCTCTGCTCCTAGTTCTTATAGAAACATAGAAAATAGGTGCAGGAGTAGGCCATTCGGCCCTTCTAGCCTGCACTGCCATTCAATGAATTCATGGCTGAACATGCAACTTCAGTATCCCATTCCTGCTTTCTCGCCATATCCCTTGATCCCCCTAGTAGTAAGGACTTCATCTAACTCCCTTTTGAATATATTTAGTGAATTGGCCTCAACTACTTTCTGTGGTAGAGAATTCCACAGGTTCACCACTCTCTGGGTGAAGAAGTTTCTCCTCATCTCGGTCCTAAATGGCCTACCCCTTATCCTTAGACTGTGACCCCTGGTTCTGGACTTCCCCAACATTGGGAACATTCTTCCTGCATCCAACCTGTCTAAACCCGTCAGAATTTTAAACGTTTCTATGAGATCCCCTCTCATTCTTCTGAACTCCAGTGAATACAAGCCCAGTTGATCCAGTCTTTCTTGATAGGTCAGTCCCACCATCCCGGGAATCAGTCTGGTGAACCTTCGCTGCACTCCCTCAATAGCAAGAATGTCCTTCCTCAAGTTAGGAGACCAAAACTGTACACAATACTCCAGGTGTGGCCTCACCAAGGCCCTGTACAACTGCAGTAACACCTCCCTGCCCCTGTACTCAAATCCCCTCGCTATGAAGGCCAACATGCCATTTGCTTTCTTAACCCCTGCTGTACCTGCATGCCAACCTTCAATGACTGATGTACCATGACACCCAGATCTCGTTGCATCTCTCCTTTTCCTAATCTGTCACCATTCAGATAATAGTCTGTCTCTCTGTTTTTACCACCAAAGTGGATAACCTCACATTTATCCACATTATACTTCATCTGCCATGCATTTGCCCACTCACCTAACCTATCCAAATCACTCTGCAGCCTCATAGCATCCTCCTCGCAGCTCACACTGCCACCCAACTTAGTGTCATCCGCAAATTTGGAGATACTACATTTAATCCCCTCGTCTAAATCATTAATGTACAGTGTAAACATCTGAGGCCCCAGCACAGAACCTTGCGGTACCCCACTAGTCACTGCCTGCCATTCTGAAAAGTACCCATTTACTCCTACTCTTTGCTTCCTGTCTGACAACCAGTTCTCAATCCATGTCAGCACACTACCCCCAATCCCATGTGCTTTAACTTTGCACATTATCATCAGCTTATTAAGATTTATACATGTTCTGATCAGTTTCTCTTCCTTATCATTCTCGAGTACCTTCAGTTGTACAGCCCTAGAAGGTTTGAAATCTTGCGGGAGCTTTGTGCTGGAGCACGTTTAGAGTTTCAAGGCTGTAACTATTCTGCCAGTCAGAGGTTAAATAAGATGGCGGGGCATTGATCTTATGAATTCATCAGCTATTACAGAGCACGTGTTTGTTTTGTAGGAGCACCTGGTCACTGGAAGCAGCCACATTCAGGACAAGGAGCTCCTTCAAAAGCAATACTTGCAGGCTCATTGCCGTAGTGGTTATGTTGTAGGAACTATTTATGACTTTCACACCTCCCACTTGGGATATTAGAGTGAGTTTCATAGACCTGAGTCTGGCTGGACAGAAACACACAGATACACTGGGCTGGATTTTAGGCTCTTCTGTTTTCGGGACAAAAACGGAGGCGGGGCAGGAAAGTTATCGGCCAGGAATAGTTTGTGCTTTGATAAGGAATTTTTGCCATCAGGGCCCTGCGTCAGGGAGTGCAACGCAAAGGGAGGCGCTGTACAACTTTTCGTGGCACAAAAATGTGAAACTCGCAAACTAAAGTGTCGGGCCGTGAACACTCCGAGAGCACAAACATTGCCCACGCAACCACAACACAAATCGCTGAAAAAATTCAAAAAACAAACTCTTGCACTTACCTTCGGCGAACTTGGAAAGTCCAATCTCCTACCGGTGTCGCACGGAGAGGTGTTGCACACCCAACGGTGCTGCCGCAGGAACGGACCAGGGGATCGCGCTGGGGCGCAGGAGACCTGAACGTCGCCTTTCACGTTGCTCCGGGGCAGAACCCCGAGAGCAAAGGACTGGAAAATCTTTAACGTCCATCTGAGTGGGCAGACATGTCCTCGGTTTAACGTCTCATTCGAAAGACTGTACCTCCGGCAGTGCAGCACTTCCTCAGCACTGCACTGGAGTGTCAGCCTAGAATTTGTGCTACGAGTGCCTGGAGTGGGACTTGAACCCACAACCTTCTGACTCAGAGACGCGAGTGCTGCCCACTGAGCCACAGCTGACAATTGTGCATCTTGGCTTTACACACTTGAGGGTTTAGGCAGCCAGGTGGTTGTGAGCGATATCTAGAGAGAAGTGCCAGAGGCTGCCCTCCATTCTCTGGGTCGAATCATCTTCCTTGTGCAGTTGGAAGAGAGAGTTGGTGTGCAAACTTTCTCTGTTGGAAAACATGTAACAGATGTATTTCCGCCTTGCTGTTGACTCTTTGTCTGTCCGATTTGTAATGATAGGCTTCACAACTAGCACGTTCAAGGGTGAAAAAGAGGGCAAAATCTGTCAGGAATAGTTTGCTGATCTTCAGTCAGAGCGCAGGAAAGTGGAGCTTTCCAAACTAATCATTTCATTATGCTCACCCTAGAGGCAGTGTTTGGGACCAACATTTCACATTGCTCAGCTTATTCTGAAGCCCCAATTAGTTCCAGATGGATGAGGGTTGATTACATCCTTGGCTGCAGCACTAATGAGGATGTATTGGATGAAAAGTCCCATCAAAGTCCACCTCGTTTATCAACCTCCACATGCTCTGCCCCTCTGTGGTTCACGGTTGTACATTTACACCGCATTCATTCCCAGTCCCCCTCCATGTGGAAATGCCCCCGCCTCCCCACTACTGAAATACAAACAGCAGATTTTTCACTTCAACAGGTGTATGCTGGAAGTAGAAGTTAGTTCGTCAATTAATACACCCTCCTCCCTGATGAAATAGCTAAACTGGGAGTTAACATGCCAGCGTGACGTGCTGAGGGAGTGCTGCACTGTCGGAGTTGCCATCTATTGGGTGAGACGTTAAACCGAGGCCCCGAGCACCCCTTCAGGTGGACGATAAAGATCCCACGGCACTGTTTCGAAGAAGAACTGGGTAGTTATCCCTAGTGTCCTGGCCAATATTTATCCCTCAAACCATTATCACTAAAACAGATTATCTGGTCATCATCACATTGCTGTTCGTGGGAGCTTGCTGCGACCATATTGGCTGCCGTGTTTCCCACATTACAACAGTGACCACACTCCAAAAGTACTTCATTGTGTAAAGTGCTGTGGAACATCCAGAAGTTATGAAAGGCGCTATTTAAATACAAGCCTTTCTTGGCTATCTTTCAAACTGTCGCGTCATAACGCTCATGCAGCACACCATCTCAAAGCAACTAAGTGTTGCTGAAATAAAAACCGAAAGTGCTGGAAATCGCAGCAAGTCAGTCAGCGTCTGTGGAAAGAAACAGAGTTAACGTTTCGGGTCTGTGTTAGAGATGTAACAGATTCTTAAGCAAGTGCAGGGGCAGTGAAAGGGGGAGGGGAGGAAAGAACAAAAGGGAAGGTCTGTGATCAGGGGGAAGGCAGGAGAGATTAGAGAGACAAAAGGGATGATGGGCAGAAATGAGATGGTAATGGCAGAAGTTAGGAAACCAAAGATGAGTTTAGATAGGGAGTGAATAGTGGGATCATCACCGGCTGCCCTGGGAAAGAGAAACAAAAGGGGAGGACTTGGGTTAAAATAAAGGGAGGAAAGGGGAATACATTGCTCAGATCTGAGCTTCAGATTTGTGTTCCCATTGCTGTGTATTGTGCCTCAGTTAGTTTACTATTCACTTGTTTGAATAGGTAACTGTGAACAAAGCTATGCTAATATTTTATGTGCTAAAGGAGGGGTAGGCTGAGAGAGTTTGTAGTTTATATCGAATGTATATTAGGTGCCCATGGTTTGTACAGGTTGGATTAGAGTCCTGCTTTCCGTAGCAGGAAATCTCCTATTTAACCATTTGCTTACTGCTAGTCAGGGCTGATTGAGGTGGTGCTGATATCCGCTCAAAATCCCAGTTTTACTTGCCATAATCAATAAAAAGCTAAGTTGTGTGCCTCTAAATGTCACTTGTCTTTGTGAAAGACTCCCACTTTCTCCTGCTGTCACTCACAGTGATACTTGCATACAGTATCAGTAAAAATACACCCACAGGCCTCAAAGTGATATGGGAAACATCTGTCTGCCTCAGATCTGAGCTTCACCCGTCACAGCTGTTGCTGCTGCATATTTATTGACGTTCATTTGATCCACCACCACCCAGTCATTGGCTTCTGTCCCTGCCTCTCACACAGGCACTGAGTGGCCAACCTGGGCGGGGAGATAAGCTGGCAAAGTCATCAGCAACAACAGCCTGTATTTATATAGCACCTTTAAAGTAGTAAAACGTCCCAAGGCACTTCACAGGAGAGTTTTAGGACATATGAAAGAAAGACTTGCATTCATATAGCGCCTTTCACGACCACCGGATGCCTCAAAGCGCTTTATAGCCAATGAAGTACTTCTTTTGGGGTGTGGTCACTGTTGTAATGTGGGAAACGCGGCAGCCAATTTGCGCACAGCAAGCTCCCACAAACAGCAATGAGATAATGACCAGATAATCTGCTTTTGTTATGTTGATTGAGGGATAAATATTGGCCAGGACACCGGGGATAACTCCCCTGCTCTTCTTCACAATAGTGCCATGGGATCTTTTACAACCACCTGAGAGAGCAGATGGGGCCTCGGTTTAACATCTCCTTCAAAAGACGGCACCTCAGACAGTGCAGCACTCCCTCAGCATTGCACTGGCACGCCAGCCTAGATTTTTGTGCTCAAGTCCCTGGAGTGGGACTTGAGCCCACAACCTTCTGACTCAAAGGCGAGAGTGCTGCCCACTGAGCCACGGCTGACATTTGAAATTAGAAAGCTAGGCGCTATTAACAGGCGCAGCCAACAGAAACGTTCAAACAGGCTAGAGAAATGTTAAAAAGGAATAAATTTGTCTGGTGATGTGCAGCTAACTGAATCAGAGTTTGGTGTTGAGCTGTAGGATGGGTGCGTATCGCTGATTGTTATCAGCACTGTATTTGAAAGGCTGTGGAGTCTGGACTTTAGAGGGCCTTAAGGGGCTGGATTTTAGGCTTTGATGTTTTTGGGGCGGTGATGGCGGCAGGGCGGGTAAGTTAGCACCCGTGAACAGTTTGCGCCTCAGTCAGTAACATTAGGCAGCTGGGCCCTGAGTCAGGGGCGCAGCGCTAAGGGAGGTGTTGTACACCTCTCTCGGGCGTTAGCACGGGAAACTCCCGAGCTAAAGAGCCGGGCCGGGAGCGCTCCGAGAGGCACCTGGGGAGGGGGGCGGGGGGTAGTGGGGGGGAAACCTTAAAAAAAAAGCCACAAACATTGACCACGCTACTACAACACAAATCGGTAAAAAAATTAAAAGGAACAACAATCACACTTACCTCAGGAGTCCATTACTCACCTCTTCGCCGACGGGTGGATGGACTGCTCTGGTTTCCCCGACGGTCAGTGCGAGATGCGCTGTGGGGTGGACGGGTCAGGCAGGAGCTCAAACTCGTGCCGGTGTCGCAACCAGGGATGTTGCTCACCGGGCGCAGCTCTTCCGGGCCGTGCTGCTCCACGCCGCCGCTAAACCAGACCCGAGGATCGCCGCGGGGCGCTGGAGGCTGAGCGCCCGGCCAGAACACTTCACCACCGCCAGTGCCACTGCTCCGGGGCGTAAAACGGAGCGCAGAAGGCCCGGAAATCCAAGTCATGGGTGTTTCACCACTGGGTATCTGCTCACCCAGGTCACTAGATCAAGACAGGGTCATTCTCCCAGCATTCCCCACACCCAGATCACTAGATCAAGACAGGGTCATTCTCCCAGCATTCCCCACACCCAGGTCACTAGATCAACACAGGGTCATTCTCCCAGCATTCCCCACACCCAGGTCACAAGATCAACACAGGGCCATCCTCCCAGCATTCCCCACACCCAGGTCACTAGATCAACACAGGGTCATTCTCCCAGCATTCCCCACACCCAGGTCACTAGATCAACATAGGGTCATTCTCCCAGCATTCCCCACACCCAGGTCACTAGATCAACACAGGGTCATTCTCCCAGCATTCCCCACACCCAGGTCACTAGATCAACATTGGGTAATTCTCCCAGCATTCCCCACATCCAGGTCACTAGGTCAACACAGGGTCATTCTCCCAGCATTCCCCACACCCAGGTCACTAGATCAACACAGGGTCATCCTCCCAGCATTCCCCACAATTAGATCACTAGATCAAGACAGGGTCATTCTCCCAGCATTCCCCAAACCCAGGTCACTAGATCAAGACAGGGTCATTCTCCCAGCATTCCCTACACCCAGGTCACTAGATCAACACAGGGTCATTCTCCCAGCATTCAGTCAATGCCAGTTACCCTTGGCTGTGAATATTTGGGGTGTACTAACAATAGTTCGAGGTTATTGAACAGTATGTCAACAGTTAGTAAATGATGTGACAAATTGATGTCTGCCTTGGCACCGTGTAAATGGAGCGTCAGCTGCTGCTAACTCGGGTTTAATTCTAAATATTAAAGATCCGCATTATTGATTTGAAGTTTTCATTGAATGTATTTGGGGATTTGGGGAAGAAGCTTTTCATAAGCAATCATCATGAATTGGGCTCGAGGGTTAGAGTAATGAGCATTGGTTGGATATTAAAGCACCACGACCCTCTCGTTCTTCACTACTTAGTTACAAGTCACATAAAGATAGCATGGCCAAAGGGCCAGAGCAGGAGGGTGAACGAATGTCTAAATTACCACGGCAACCAGTGGATTGGGAGCAAGTAAAGATTCTCTGGAGGTCAGCGCTACCAGCAAGGCCGGCATTTATTGCCCAGCCTTAGTTACCCTGAAAAGATGGCGGTGGGCCTTCTCCTTGAACCGCGGTTTGATACAACTGAACGGTTTGCTCAGTAGGTGGTACCGAGGGCACATGTGGGCCAGACTGGGTAAGGACAGCAGCTTTCCTTCCCTAAAAGGCATTCGTGAACCAGATGGGTTTTGCGATGACCAAATTCAAATTCCCAAATCTCCCTGGTGGTATTTGTACCCAGTTGCGTGTAACTAGTCCCAGCCTGTGGATTGCTGGTCCAGTGACATTACCTTCACACTACTGTGGCCTGTCAGTACTGGTTGCAGCTTGTACTGGTATAGGTAAGCATGGCAATGAAATCCCAAAATACATGTAATTAACACAAGCCTGAAATCAAACCCAGGGCAAACCTATTATAAATGTGGTCACAGAAATTTATAAGGGGGGGGAAGGGGGGCATTGTCACAAACTTTGTCAAAACTGGGGCAACAGAAAGTTAGGTGATGCAGACAGGAAGTAAGATTCCCATTGTACATACACAGATTGGGGGAGGGGCTGAGATGGGATTCACCCCATTTTGAGCAGTGTTTATTTTTGGACTTCTAGCTGTTTGGCTCATCACATGATTTTTGTTCAGGAGTGTTGCCAATTTGAAGAAATATTTATCTTCTCAAAAGGTCTTGCCAGGGGATGAAGTAGGATTTACAAAGTCAATCTTGCTTTACTGATAACAGTGGGATGCTGCTCTTTGTCATTGGTAGGAACTTGTGGAGAAAGTACTGTGAAGACATTGAAAGTCAGATCAATGCTGTTCCTGGCTGCAGTGCAGTGATTGTACGGTGCGCTGGTTCAATACAGTTTATTGCTTTTATATCGCTTCTGATGATTGAATTTTCAGCTCACTAAAGCTGGAAGATGGTGAATGAAACGTTCTGATCCCAATTGCTCGCATCTGCTGCATATTTCTCCTGCGTGATCGTCTACACTGCAGAATTTCGTTATTTTGTTTTATTCATTCATGGGATGTGGGAGGCACTGGTAAGGCCAGCATTTATTGCCCATCCCTAATTGCCCTTGAGAAGGTGATGGTGAGCCGCCTTCTTGAACCGCTGCTCCCACAGTGCTGTTAGGGAGGGAGTTCCAGGATTGTGACCCAGCGACAATGAAGGAACGGCGATATATTTCCAAGTCAGGATGGTGTGTGAGTTGGAGCGGAACTTGGAGGTGATGGTGTTCACATGCGCCTGCTGCCCTTGTCCTTCTCGTGGTAGAGGTCGCGGGTTTGGGAGGTGCTGAGGAAGCCTTGGCGAGTTGCTGCAGTGCATCCTACAGATGGCAAGCTAGCTGTGAGGCAGGGTGTCTGAAGTTCGTTTCCCTTGCTGCATCCATGCAAGATGGTAAAGTTGAGGGATTGTCTTTAGCTGCAAGGTGTGATCAGGATCTACACTCTCAGGTGGTTGTTGAGCGCGCAAATTCATCCGCGGTTGGAGTGGAGCCAAGGCAACTTAATGGGAATTCGACATTGTCAATAGAATGACACTGGGGATTGGCAGGTTAACTTGTGAGGACAGGTTGCATAAACCTGGCTTGCATCCCCTTGAGTTTAGAAGATTGAGGGGTGATTTGATCGAGGAGTTTAAAATGATGACTTGTTTCTAGGTTAAATAAAGATAAACTATTTCCTCTGGTGGGGGAATCAAGAACAAGGGGTTGTAATGTTAAAATTACAGCTAAGCTGTTCAGGAGTAAAATCAGGAAGCAGGGTAGTGGAAACCTGGAACTGTCTCCTCCAAAAGGCTGTGGATACTGGGGCTCACTTGGAGCTTTCAAGATTAAGATTAACAGATTTTTGTAGGGTAAGGTATCAACGGATACGGAGCAAATGTGGGTAAATAAAGTTGAGGTACAGATCAGCCATGATCTGATTGAATGGCGGAATGGGCTCGAATGGCTGAATGGCCTACTTCTGATCCTAACGTCATCATCATAGGCAGTCCCTCGAAATCGAGGAAGACTTGCTTCCACTCTAAAAGTGAGTTCTCAGGTGGCTGAACAGTCCAATACAGGAATTACAGTCTCTGTCACAGGTGGGGCAGACAGTGGTTGAAGGAAAGGGTGGGTGGGGAGTCTGATTTGCCGCACGCTCTTTCCGCTGCCTGTGCTTGATTTCTGCATGCTCTCGGCGATGAGACTCGCGGTGCTCAGCGCTCTCCCAGATGCACTTTCTCCATTTAGGGCGGTCTTTGGTCAGAGGCTCCCAGGTGTCAGTGGGAATGTTGCATTTTATCAGGGAGGCTTTGAGGGTGTCTTTGTAACTTTTCCGCTGCCCACCTTTGGCTCGTTTGCTGTGAAGGAGTTCCGAGTAGAGCGCTTGATTTTGGAGTCTCATGTCTGGCATGCGAACTATGTGGCCTGCCCAGCGAAGCTGATCAAATGTGGTTAGTGTTTCAATGCTGGGGATGTTGGCCTGGTCGAGGATGCTAAATGTTGGTGCGCCTGTCCTCCCAGGGGATTTGTAGGATCTTGCGGCATCATCATTGGTGGTATTTCTCCAGCGTCTTGAGGTGTCTACTGTACATGGTCCATGTTTCTGAGCCATACAGGAGGGCGAGTATTACTACAGCCCTGTAGAGGTCTTTGAACACTCTTTTCCTCAGGCAGCCAAAGGCTGCACTAGCGCACTGGAGGTGGTGTTGGATCTCGTCGTCAATGCCTGCTCTTGTTGGTAGAAGGCCCCCGAGATAAGGGAAGTGGTCCACATTGTCCAGGGCCGCGCCGTGGATCTTGATGACTGGGGGGCAGTGCTATGTGGCGAGGTCAGGCTGGTGGAGGACCTTTGTCTTACTGATGTTTAGCTCTCCCCACCCCAACGAAGGGAAGCTGCACCGTTCCTGGAAACACTGCAATACCATGTCGATACCTGGAATGGACGGAGCAAGCCCCTGTATCACATTGTTCTTTGTGGGATCTTGCAGTGCGCATTTTGGCTGCCACGTTTCCCACACAGCACTGACTACGCTTCAAAAGTACTTAATTCGTCTGTGAAGCACTTTGGGAATTCCTGAGGTCATGAAAGTCGCGATAGAAATGCATGTTCGTTTTTCCTTCCTTCCCTCCCTCCCAGGGTTGAACATAGTGACCCCGGGATTGGTTCGAGACATCGTGTACCAATCCCCATCTTTACGCAGCCACTGAATTCAGCAAAAGAAAACACCCTCCAGGGATGAGGCGGAATAGAAATGAAGAGAGAACTGTGTTAAATAAACTGCTGCTAATTTTACACCTAAATGCACACGAGGCAGGAAGCAAAGGACTGAATCACAGAAGAATCATAGAAATTTACAGCATGGAAGGAGGCCATTTCGGCCCATTGTGTCCGCGCCGGCCAACCAAGAGCTACCCAGCCTAATCCCACTTTTCAGCTCTCGGTCCGTAGCCCTGTAGGTTACCACACTTCAAGTGCACATCCAAGTATTTTTTTTAAAGAGGTGTGGGTTTCTGCCTCTACCACCCTTTCAGGCAGTGAAATGGCACTGTTCTATGAATTTAGTGCGTTATTCAGGAGGTTAAAGATGTTTGTTTTCTTTTCGCCTCTTCATGTCAAGTCCCCCCGTCCCTCTCTTCCCCCCCCACCCCCACCAACTTTCCTCTCGCTGTTCAGGACATTTAAGAACAAAGAACAAAAAACATAAGAAATAGGAGCAGGAGTCAGCCAAAAGGCCCCTCGAACCTGCTCCGCCATTTAATAAGATCATAGCTGAACTTATACACAAACTTCACTTTCTCGCCCAATCCCCATATCCCGTGATTCCCTTCGTACCCAAAAATCAGCCTTGAATATAATCAACGACTTGAGCATCCACAGCTCTCTAGGTTAGAGAATTGCAAGGAAGAAATTCTTCCTCATCTCAGTCTTAAACAGCCGACCCCGTATCCTAAGACTCCCCAGCCAGGGGAAACAACCTCTCAGCATCTACCCTGTCAATCCCCCTCAGAAATTTAAATGTTTCAATGAGATCATCTTCCATTCTTCTAAACTCCAGAAAATATAGTCCCATTTTGCTCAATCTCTCCTCACAGGACAACATTCTCATATCAGAAATCAATATATTGAACCTTTGTTGCATCCCCTTTAAGGCAAGTATATCCTTCCTTAGGTCAGGAGACCAAAACTGTGCACATTACTCCAGGTGTGGTCTCAGCAAGTATCTGTACAATTGTAGCAATACTTCCGTACTCTTGTATTCCAGCCCCCTTGCAATAAAGGACAACATGCCATGTGCCTTCCTAATTGCTTGCTGTACCTGCATGTTAACTTTCTATTATTTGTGTACAAGGACACCCAGGTCCCTCTGAACACCAACATTTCCCAATCTCTCACTATTTAAAAAATATTCTGCTTTTCTATTCTTCCTGCCAAAGTGAATAACCTCATATTTCCTCGCATTTTATTCCATCCGCCACCTTCTTGCCCATTCACTCAGTCTATGAGGAGAAACCTCTTCACTCAGAGAGTTGTTAACCTATGGAATTCCCTACCGCAGAGAGTTGTTGATGCCAGTTCATTGGATATATTCAAGAGGGAGTTAAATGTGGCCCTTATGACTAAAGGGATCAAGGGGTATGGAGAGAAAGCAGGAAAGGGGTACTGAGGTGAATGATCTGCCATGATCTTATTGAATGGCGGTGCAGGCTTGAAGGGCCAAATGTCCTACTCCTGCACCTATTTTCTATGTTTCTATGTTTCTATCTATATCCCTTTGCAGGCTCACTGTGTCCTCCTCACTTCCAGCCCAGCTTTGTATCGTCAGCACATGTGGATACATTGCACTCGGTCTCTTCATCTAAATCATTAATATAGATTGTAAACAGCTGAGGCTCAAACACTAATCTTCGCGCCACGCATTGCAAATGCCAACTCGAAAATGACCCATTTATTCCTACTCTTTGCTTTTTGTCCATTAACCAATCCTCAATCCATGCTAATACATTACCCCCAATCCCATGAGCCCTAATCCTGTGTAACAACCTCTTGTGTGACACCTTATCGAATGCCTTTTGAAAATCCAAATCTACTACATCCACTGGTTCCTCCTTATCTACCCTGCTAGTTACACACACCCTCAAAAACTAATAGAGTTGTCAAACACAATTTCCCTTTCATAAAACTGGGCTGACTCTGTCTATTCACGTTATGATTTTCTAAGTGCCCTATTACCACGTCCCTAATAATAGATTTGAGCATTTTCCCGAGTGGGGTGGGGGAGAAGGAAGACAGTGATCCAAGCGAAATCTGAGTCTTACTTAACTCCCTTCAGAACTTGTCAATTACATAGAATTTTACAGTACAGAAGCGTACCATTCAGCCCAACATGTTTATGCTCCACACGAGCCTCTGCCCACCCTGCTTCATCTCGCCCTATCAGAATAGCCTCCATTTTTGTTCTTTGTATCCAGCTTCCCGTTAAATGCATCTCTGCTATGTGCCTCACCTACTCCACCTGGCAGCGAGTTCCAGATTCTCACCGCTCTCTGCGTAGGGACGTTTCTCCTGAATTCCCCATTGGATTTATTAGTGACTATCCTATATTTATGAAAGGAAAGAAAGAAAATCTTGCATTGATATAGCACCTTTCACGACCACTGGACTTCCCAAAACACCCCACAGCCAACAAAGTACTTTTTGGAGTGTAGTCACTGTTGCAGTGCAGGAAACGCAGCAGCCAATTTGTGCACAGCAAACTCCCACAAAGAGCAATGTGATAATGACCAGATTAACTGTTTTTGTTATGTTGGCTGAGGGATAAATATTGGCCAGGACACTGGGGTAACTCCCCTGCTCTTCTTCGAAATAGTGCGATGGGATCTTTTACTTCCACCTGAGAGAGTAAACAGGGCCTTGGTTTAATGTCTCAGCTGAAAGACAGCACCCCGCACAGTACTGCACTGGGAGTGTTAGCCTGGATTTTTTTTTTTTTGCTCAAGTGTTTGAAGTGGGACTTGAACCCACAACCTTCTGACTCAGAGGTAGGAGTGCTACCCACTGACACTAGTTCTGGTCACTCCCGCAAGTGGAAATACCTTCCCTACATCTATCCTATTGAACCTGTTCATAATCTGAAAGACTTCTATCAGGTCACCCCTCCATCTTCTCATTTCTGGAGAAAAGAGCCCCAGCCTTTCAGTCTTTCCTGCGAGCATTGTCTCTGTTCCTTTGGGGGCCGTGAAAAGTTCATTTCAATTTCAACGATTTCATTCTCCTGCTCCAGTCCTCGCTTGTGCAAATTGCCAGCACACTGGAGTTTGTGATCCAGCAGACTCCCCCGAGTAACGCAGCATTTATACCCTTCGAGCTGTCCTGTGTATCACTCTACACCTCAACAACATACGACATTTACAACATACAAAATACGACATTTTCTCTTTTTTGAAATAAAAAGGCACCCTTGTAACTTGCTGCTTAAAATTGATAACCTACCTGTGACTAGGGTCACCAACTCTGGTCGGACAGATTCCTGAAGGTTTCATCACATGACAAAGAAACATAGAAATTTACAGCGCAGAAGGAGGCCGTTCCGGCCCATCGTGTCCTCACCGGTCGACAGAGCCGTACGGCCCTTGGTCAGCAGCCCTAAAGGTTACATATAAACCTATGAACAATAACGGAAAGGCAAAGAGCACCCAGCCCAACCAGTCCACCTCAAACAACTGCGACACCCCTTATACTGAAACATTCTACACTCCACCCCAACCGGAGCCATGTGATCTCCTGGGAGAGGCAAAAAAACAGATAAAAACCCAGGCCAATTTAGGGGGAAAAAAATCTGGGGAAATTGCTCTCCGACCCATCCAGGCAATCGAAACTAGTCCTGCCCTCCAATTGCCTCACCCAGTCAAATAGCCTTTCCCCTCCATCTCCCAATATTTTTGTAACCAAGAAGCAAAACTGTTGAAAGAAAGTGAAGAAAATACACCATTTTTTTAATGATCCGATGCTTTGCTGGCAGCAGTGTCATGGAGATGAAGCTTTAGTCCCTAGAGGGTTGGTCACCCTACCTGAGGTCGAGGGCACATGTTCGGCCTGTGGGCGACAGTCCGGGGTTAAAGTATTGGAAGGGCTGGTGGCTGAAGGGGCACATCACTTCCCCTCTTTGTTTGTGTTTAAAAGCATTAATTCCACCAGCGCTGTGTCTCCGCCCTTATAAGGTAAACACTTGAGCAAGTTTATGCAGGAGTTTTCCATCGTGGAATCCCTCCAAATCCCACAAGAAAAATAGATTGAAAGACTAAAACGAGCGGTTGATTTTGTAAAGTACATAGCTATCCTGTTTATGTTTTAGTTTAAATGGTTGCATTGCTTGGTCCTTGTTTCCAGGGCACTAAGAATATAACATCTATTTAAATTAGCAGCTCGCACTTAAAGGGACAACAGTTTCATGAAAAGTGTTTTCTCCAGACTCTGTATGTGGCGAGGGAGAGAATGCCCGAGGCTCTTCTTTATACCGCTCACAGGAGGTCGCTGATTCATTTCAACACAACTTAATGTCGTCCTGTTGTGTGTTTGTAGACAAAGTATATATATATATATTTATATCTGAATGCTGTTTCACAATGACGCTGCCCCTTTGATAAGCAGCAGGGTCCAAAGTGAACAGTGAGCCTCGGCAACTAGGCACCAGAGGGCTAAGTGCAGGGCACACACGGCCTTCCAGTCAGCAGTGTTTTCAGGGGTAACTTTAAAAAGCAAATAATTGAAAATATATATACTCCAGACACTGCAGTAATTGCAAGACTTCACATTGTTGTGCTGGGGAATGGGGCACTTTCCCACTTTGGCTCCTGGTACCAGGACCAGGTGTTCCCAAATCCGTTATACCAGGGATTTTACATCGAATTATCTCTATAATCTCCTCCAGCCCCACAACCCCCCCCCCCCCCCACGAGATGTCTGCGCTCCTCTAATTCTGCCCTCTTGAGCATCTCTGATTATAATCGCTCCACCATTGGTGGCCGTGCCTTCTGTTGCCCGGGCCCCAAGCTCTGGAACTCCCTCCCTAAACCTCCCCGCCTCTCTACCTCTCTTTCCTCCGTCAAGAGGCTGCTTAAAACCTACCTTTGGTCACCTGCCCTAATTTCTAAATGCAAAATGTTGTTGAAGCTGATGGACGTTCATTAGGGGCAACTGAGTAACGTTACCCTACTAAAGAAGTGTAACGACTCAGTGGTCAGCGTATGTCTCACTCTCATCTCTCTCTAACCAGAATTCTTCGACACTTGGAAGTTACAGAGTGTGTGGCACCATTTTTGTACCTTTCCAAAGGCTCCACAAACTTGCGATGCTGCCAGCACGCAGTATCTCCACCATACATACATAAAGAAAAAGACTTGCATTTATATAGCGCCTTTCACGACCATCAGATGTCTCAAAGCGCTTTACAGCCAATGAAGTATTTTTGGAGTGTAGTTGCTGTTGTAACGTGGGAAGCCCCAGGGACCACCACTATTGAGTACACTGTCCCCAACAATCAACCACCCCCCAGTCTCAATTCACAGCTATACTGCCAATACTGCACAATCACACTGTTTTTCTGAACAATGAATAAAACTAGTTGGGGCATCTGAACCTCAGCTGTCTGAATTAAAATGAAATTTAAAAATTTGACTGCAATAGTATCTGCCCCACACTGGGGCATATTCTGATGGCCACTTGCTACATTCCATCCCCACCTCCCGATGGCCTGGTCACAATTGGCCAGGCGTAGTCGATGAAAAGAATGGGTTTTAACCTTGAATAGGAGGCCGTGACTTCCACCACTTTCCACGCGCACATTCCGAGGATGGTCAGAGGTTGACCTCTCCAGGCCCAACACGCCGCGGCTGGTAGGGTTAGACAGAGTTAAGCAAGTTGGAAGTAACCAGAAACGCTGTGCCACTAATTAGGCCTTTGCCTCCCAAGAAATCGTGACAATGGAGTCCTGGATGGTTCTTGTGCTTTCTTGATGGTAGAGCTTTCTTGAGGCTATCGATGATGTACTGTGAAGAGCAGCGACCATCTCACTTCCACTTCTGTGAAATCTTAAATGTCTCCTGAATGGAAAAATCGGGTGTAGGTTTTTCATTGTGCTGCGCTGAAAGGTCCAAGGGCCTGAGTGCGGGAGACCACCAAGGTTCAGAAAGAGTCAAAGAGATGAGGAAAGTGATCGAGTGGGGCCGAGCTTTGGTTTAATTCCTGGGTTGCTGTCTGGGTGGAACTCCGCCTGCGTGGACTGAAGCTTGCTTGTTCTCAGGAGTGATGGGTTGCAGAAATGTCGGGTGTGCCAATGCTGACCAATGAGAACTGGAGGATAGACCTGGTGAGGGGCACGTGAGCTAGCAGCAAGTTCCTCCTAGCCTCGTCCAGCTCTCGTGCTGTAGTGTTTGAACGACTGTAAGCAGACCAGCTCCCACCTCCCCCTACATAATGGCAGTGACTACACTTCAAGAGTTCTGATGAAGGGTCAGACCTGGGTCAAACCTGCAATGTTAACTCTGTTTCTCTCTCCATAGATGCTGCCTGACCCGCTGAGATTTCCAGCATTTTCTGTTTTTACTTCAAGGGTATTGTCTGTTGTGAAAATTGAAAACTGAGATGAGGAGAAATTTCTTCAGAGGGTTGTAAATGTGTGGAATTCCCTGCCCCGGAGAGCTGTGGAGGCTGGGTCGTTGAATATATTTAAGGCAGAGATAGACAGATTTTTGAGCGACAAGGGAGTAAAGGGTTATGAAGAGCGGGCAGGGAAGTGGAGCTGAGCCCATGATCAGATCAGCCATGGTCTTATTGAATGGCGGAGCAGGCTCGAGGGGCCGACTGGCCGACTCCTGCTCCTATTTCTTATGAAATGCTTTGGGGTGGTCCTCAGGCCACGTGAGCACGACAAAAATGCACATTCCCATTCTGCTTCAGCCCTGCCCTGCGCCCCACCTCACCCCACCATCCCCGCAGACAGTGGGGAATTGGTTTCCCCCCCGGGGAGAAAGGCTTGCCTGACCTCTGAGAGAAATAGATTTGCCTGAAGCTGCTTGCTGCTGGAACCGCTCCATCAATCTATTGTTGAGTGTTTCCCAAAGCATGCACAGTGCAGGAACGTGCAAAATGCGTCGGCTGATCCGCTGAGTATTGGAGGAAGTCCCCACATCGCCTCACGTTATGTTCCGATGTGTGTGCAAAGCTTTTACAATGTGTGCTTTGTCAGGGCGGCACTCCCTGGCATTCTCTGCTATTGTAGCCTTCTCTAGTACTGGAGACTGAAAGCTCTTGGGGGAGTGGGGGCGGGGGTGTTTCCCAGCATAAATGGTGCTAACTGTCGGAAGCTCAGCAGGGAATGGGCGATCTGCCGAGTGACGGCTCGCCTTCCCTTGGCCAGCAGCGATCTCCGTTGTGGTGGAAGCTGGAGTTCTACTCGTGCACTGAGTACACGGAAATAAAGAGCGAGCTTGCATTTATATAGCGCCTTTTCTGTACTTCAGGATATCCAAAAGCACCTTAAAGCCAACTAAGTACTTTTAAAATGTAATCACTGTTGTAATGTAGGAAATGCAACAGTCCATTTGCGCACAGCAAGGTCCCACAAACAGCAGTGTGATAAATGACCAGATCATTTGTTTTACTGATGTTGGTTGAGGGCCAAATATTGGCCCAGGACACTGGGAGAATTCCCCTGCCTTCTGTATAATGCCGTGGGACCTTTTACATCCACCTGAGAGAGCGGACGTCTCATCCGAAAGACGGCACCTCTGACAGTGCGGCACTCCCTCAGCACTGCACTGGAGTGTCAGCCTGGATTGTGTGCTCAAGTCCCTGGAGTGGGCCGAGAACTCACAACATTCTGACTCAGAGATGAGAGTGCTGCCCACTGAGCCACAGCTGACACCTCCAAACACGAAATGGCACCCTGCAGTTGCTGGCGTGCTGTGTTCTTAGACACCAGTGTACTGTCGTGGGTCGTGGACAGCCCTGGCTTCTCTCTCTCTCTCTCTCTCTCTCACATGGACTGAGACCCGAGAGCTGATCTCAGGCCTGTGCTCCGTGGCTCAGGCTGGTGCGAGGAATGCGACGGGAGCGAGATTGAGGTATTTTATCTTCTTCCAGCCCTTCCTCAATAACTCCCCACAGGAAGGATTTTATCATTTAGAAATCTCTTGTCGGAGAATTAATGAGAATACAAAGAGTAATGATACTGTTTTACTCCAGCTCTTCATAAGTACAGGAAGCCTGACTGCAATTGTTTGTCTCTCACACGCTCACTGCTGGTGTTACAATTTAAATATCTCCCCCCCGCACCATCCTGCCCCCCTCATGGAAAACGGACTCAGACATCACAGGAAAAATCACATCCCAATTCAGATTCTGGGGTGACGGGCAATGTTCGGTGGAAGCTGCGCAGCCAAGCACCGATCGCGAGTTCCCGCGCCAGGCTGCTGGAAGGGGTACGGGGCGGGAGATTTAAAGGACCCGCGCCGGGAAAGCAGAATTACAGGGGACATTGGTACCAGGGGTGGACAGGGGGGTTAAGGTTAACTACATTCGGCTTTGTTGCACTATCGGGTTTGGGCGTATTTCCCGGGGAGGGGCTCCGAGCTGTGGGGTTGGGGCACGTCGCTGGACTGGCATCTTCCTCTTCCGAACTGGAAGAGAGCTTTCAGAACAGTGTTCGATTGTTGAGGGACCTCCAACTTGGCATTTAATGGACTGCCTGGTTTGTCGGAGAGTTTATCTGACATAAGCCCCTCCCTCAGCCCAAAAGGCAATCGGACGCCGGGTTCAGTGTTGACTTCATCGCAGGGTGCAGCAACATTGGGGCCGGGAGGTCTTTCAGTCACAAAGGGGATTGAGCAGAGGTTCCGAGGAAGGGTCCATGCCCAAAGGGCCTCACCCATTCTCTCCACGGACGCTGCCAGACCTGCCCTGTGTTTCCAGTGTTATCTGGCTCAGAGACCATGGTGTATTTTGCTTTTGGTCATTTGCTGTGTGTGTTTGGCCCATGTGTGCCTCTGTCGCTCAGTCCGCGGGTGACAGGGTGCCCGGCAGCATGTCTGTATACTGACACCTTGCTTCCATCACACCTTGCTTGTCGCCATTGCTTTCCCCGTTGTCCTGCCTCATGGTCAGCCCTGTGTGAGTATCTCCCGGTCTGTGAGAGTGTCACTCAGCATCGGACCGAGTACGGGTCCTCACTGCAAGTACCCTGTGCCTCCTGGTCAGCCCTGTGTGAGTATCTCCCAGTCTGTGAGAGTGTCACTCAGCATCGGCGGGTGTCAGCACTGAGCACTCCATACTGGGATTAGTCAGGGTGAGTAATGGTCCTCCATTGACTTTTACTCGGATCCAGGTGATAGCTGAAGCACTAAAAGCTTTATTCCCGCCCACGACACACTCACAAAGTGAAAGCCAAGTGCCCATTCTCCCATTAGAAATGTGAAGCTGCCTATGAAGTGGGCAGAGGAGCACCTACAGTACACATCCAGTAAAAGCTTCACAGTTCACTCACGCCTGGCACTGATCACTGACTCACTGCTTGTCCAATGTCACGCTATTCCAAACCTGGCACGTTGCGTGGCCCTCAGAGGTGATGATGGTAGAGCCGCTAAAGTGAATGACGTTAAAGTAAACTTGATGCTAATCCTGGCTCCGAGTCTCGGCTGGACACAACCAGATCACCTCCCGCTCCCCACCCCCTCCACAATATGCTAACCTACTACATCGTAGGGCAAACACATGCAGCATTGTGCCCAGCTTTCGTATTTCTGCTGGACTTAGGATTAGGGTGCCAGCTGTGGCTCAGTGGGCAGCACACTCGCCTCTGAGTCAGAAGGTCGTGGGTTCAAGTCCCACTCCAGGGACTGGAGCACATAAATCTAGGCTGACACTCCAGTGCAGAGCTGAGGGAGTGCTGCACTGTCGGAGGTGCCATCTTTTGGATGAGATGTTAAACTCTGGCCCCGTCTGCTCTCTCGGGCGGGCTTAAAAGATAATGCAGACTATTCAAAGAGGAGCAAAGGGATTCCCCCTCGTGTCCTGGCCAATATTTATCCCTCAACCAACGTCACTTAAAACAGATTATTTAACCATTTGTCTCATTGCTGTCGGAGGGAGCTTGCTGTGCTCAAATTGGCTGTCACGATTCTGACATTGGAACACGTCACAAGTACTTCATTGGCTGTGAAGCGCTTTGGGACGTCCTCAAGTTGTGAAAGGTTCTATGTAAATGGAAGTTCCTTATCTTTGTGTCTCATAATTGTCTTTAGTGTAAGAGTGTGTGGAAACGCTGAGGGGCTGGGGATGAGGCAGGAATGGTCGCATGAACAATTGGTGATGTAATATAAGGTGCCATGATCTGATAAAAGAGTAAGAAAGAACATTTCTAATCAAACGTGTAATCAAGAATGCCATTTGTTGAGGCACACTCCAGATGCAACACTGTTGCTGCGTTAGGACGATGGCAGACTGGTATCCGCGCACTGGTGCCCCACTTACACTGCTGACTCTGACCCACGCAGCGGACACTTGGAAAACATAGCCTGTGATTCCATCGGGTGCGAAACATTGCCGTTAAAGCATTGGGAGCCAAACCTTCGCCACGCCTGTGATCACAATGGTCAGACATCACAGGGAGATGTTGGAGCTCGGCCAGCTCCTGCTGTGCCAACATCAGCGGCCAACACACAGTCGCTTTCTCTTATTATTTGCCAGTCAGCTACATGAAGTAATTTCCATGCTTTTATAAATCACTATTGTCTTGATCTGACATCTGTTTTGGTTTCCATATTTAAGGAAGGATATACTTGCATTGGAGGCAATTCAAAGAAGGTTTCCTAGGTTGATTCTGGAGATGAGGGGGTTGACTTATGAAGATAGGTTGAGTAGGTCGGGCCTCTACTCATTGGAGTTCAGCAGAATGAGAGGTGATCTTATCGAAACGTATAAGATAATGAGGGGGCTCGACAAGGTGGATGCAAAGAGGATATTTCCACTCATAGGGGAAAACTAAAACTACGGGGCATAGTCTCAGAATAAGGGGCCGCCCATTTAAAACTGAGATGAGGAGGAATTTCTTCTCTGAGGGTTGTAAATCTATGGAATTCTCTGTCCCAGAGAGTTGTGGAGGCTGGGTCATTGAATATATTTAAGGCGGAGACACAGATTTTTGAGCGATAAGAGAATAAAGGGTTATGGGGAACAGGTGGGGAAGTGGAGCTGAGTCCATGGTCAGATCAGCCATGATCTTATTAAATGGCGGAGCAGGCTCGAGGGGACAAATGGCCGACTCCTGCTCCTATTTCTTATGTTCTTATGTTCTCAGAACAAGAGGCGTGCTGTAGTTTGACCTGGCCTCACCATTAAGTCATGGAAAGTAGCCCCTCTCTTTACTGTGCTGCCTTAGAATAGTCATTCAATTGTATATGGAGATTGACTGAATGCTAGATTTCTTGCTCAATTTTTTAAAAGAAGTTTAACCTCCCCGCACAAAGATCCCTCTTTTCCGATCCCTTGTTGGCTTGTTACATCTTGGATCATTCTGTCTGATTTTGACCCTTGTGCCTCTGATAGGGAGTTCTTCCAAAAGAAGGCTCAGAGTAAGGCCTCCGTTTGCAATGGCCTCCATTTAGGTCGCACCATTAATGCGGCCCGATGCCCAGGGTGGAGCAGTATGGGAAGAATTCGTGCACGTGACTGAACGGGCATGGTTGAAGCTCGGAGCAGCACGAGTTCGGGAGGCCTATAAAGGCCCAGCAGGCGTGAGGAGGCAGGAGCTCGGAGCAGCGTGAGTCCGGGGAGTTTGGGAGGCCAACAAGAGGCCCAGCAGGCGTGAGGAGGCGGGAGCTCGGAGCAGCGCGAATCCGGGGAGTTCGGGAGGCCTACAAGAGGCCCAGCAGGCGTGAGGAGGCGGGAGCTCGGAGCAGCGCGAGTCCGGGGAGTTCGGGAGGCCTACAAGAGGCCCAGCAGGCGTGAGGAGGCGGGAGCTCGGAGCAGCGCGAGTCCGGGGAGTTTGGGAGGCCTACAAGAGGCCCAGCAGGCGTGAGGAGGCGGGAGCTCGGAGCAGCGCGAGTCCGGGGAGTTTGGGAGGCCTACAAGAGGCCCAGTCGGTGCAGCTGCAGCAGGGAGACAAAAAAGAAGTAGAAAGAAATCGAAAGGTGACGTCACAGCCAAGGGGGTAGTGATTGGCTGGTGATTGGTAAGTAGTTTTTCTTTTTCTTTTCTTTATCAGAAAGTAACCTTAAGTGCCAAATTAAGTTTATCTAGGGGTTAAGTCATGGCAGGAGAGCTCGGACACGTGTGTGGGAAGTGTATCTGGCTGCAGCTCCTGACGGACCGCATTGCGGCACTGGAGCTGAGGATGGATTCACTCTGGAGCATGCACGATGCTGAGAATGATGTGAATAGCATGTTGAGTGAGTTGATCTTAGCGCAGGAAAAGGGTACACAGCCAGATAAGGAATGGATGACCAACAGGAAGAGCAGTGCAAGGAAGGTAGTGCAGGGGTCCCCTGCAGTCATCCCCCTGCAAAACAGATATACCGCTTTGGATACTGTTGGGGGGGTGACTCATCAGGGGAGGGCAGCAGCAGCCAAGTTCATGGCACCGTGGGTGGCTCTGCTGCACAGGACGGCAGGAAAAAGAGTGGGAGAGCTATAGTGATACGGGATTCAATTGTAAGGGGAATAGATAGGTGTTTCTGCAGCCGCAACCGAGACTCCAGGATGGTATGTTGCCTCCCTGGTGCAAGAATCAAGGGCAGTTGGAGCAGCGCGAGTCCGGGGTCGGAGGCCTATAAAAGGCCCAGCGGGAGAGTGAGGCGGCGGCAGTTGGAGCAGCGTGAGTCAGGGGTCAGAGGCCTATAAAAGGCCCAGCGGGAGAGTGAGGCGGCGGCAGTTGGAGCAGCGCGAGTCCGGGGTCGGAGGCCTATAAAAGGCGTGCTTGTGCAGCTACAGGGAGAAGGCAAAAAAGAAGTAAAAAGAAACAGAAAGGTGACGTCACAGCCAAACGGGTAAGTGATTGGCTGGTGATTGGTGAGTAGTTTTTCTTTCTTCTCTTTAACAGTGAGTAAACTTTAACATTATTGTTGCCTATCTAAAGGTTAAGTCATGGCAGAAGAGCTTGGTCACGTGTTATGCTCCTCCTGTACCATGTGGGAACTCAGGGACGACTCCAGTGTCCCTGACGACTACGTGTGTGGGAAGTGTATCCACCTCCAGCTCCTAACGGTCCGCGTTGCAGAGTTGGAGCTGAGGGTGGATTCACTCTGGAGCATCCACAATGCTGAGAATGACGTGAGTAGCACGTGTAGCGAGTTGGTCATACCACAGGAGAAGGATCCACAGCCAGATAGGGAATGGAAGACCAGCAGGAAGAGCAGTGCAAAGAAGGTAGTGCAAGGGTCCCCTGTGGTCATCCCCCTGCAAAACAGATACACTGCTTTGAGTACTGTTGAGGGAGATGACTCATCAGGGGAGGGCAGCAGCAGCCAAGTTCATGGCACCGTGGCTGGCTCTGTTGCACAGGGGGGCAGGAAAAAGAGTGGGAGAGCGATAGTTAGGGGAATAGATAGGCGTTTCTGCGGCCGCAACCGAAACTCCAGGATAGTATGTTGCCTCCCTGGTACAAAGGTCAAGGATGTCTCGGAGCGGGTGCAGGACATTCTAAAGAGGGAGGGAGAACAGCCAGTTGTCGTGATGCATATAGGTACCAACGACATAGGTAAAAAAAGGGATGAGGTCCTACGAAACGAATTTAAGGAGCTAGGAGCTAAATTAAAAAGTAGGACCTCAAAAGTAGTAATCTCGGGATTGCTACTAGTACCACGTGCTGGTCAGAGTAGGAATCGCAGGATAGCGCAGATGAATATGTGGCTTGAGCAGTGGTGCAGCAGGGAGGGATTCAAATTACTGGGGCATTGGAACCGGTTCTGGGGGAGGTGGGACCAGTACAAACCGGACGTTCTGCACCTGGGCAGGACCGGAACCAATGTCCTAGGGGGTGTGTTTGCTAGTGCTGTTGGGGAGGAGTTAAACTAATATGGCAGGGGAATGGGAACCAATGCAGGGAGACAGAGGGAAACAAAAAGGAGACAAAAGCAAAAAACAGAAAGGAGATGAGAAAAAGTGGAGGGCAGAGAAACGCAAGACAAAGAACAAAAAGGGCCACTGTACAACAAAATTCTAAAAGGACAAAGGGTGTTAAAAAAACAAGCCTGAAGGCTTTGTGTCTTAATGTAAGGAGTATCCGTAATAAGGTGGATGAATTAACTGTGCAAATAGATGTTAACAAATATGATGTGATTGGGATTACGGAGACGTGGCTCCAGGATGATCAGGGCTGGGAATTCAACATCCAGGGGTATTCAACATTCAGGAAGGATAGAATAAAAGGAAAAGGAGGTGGGGTAGCATTGCTGGTTAAAGAGGAGATTAATACAATAGTTAGGAATGACATTAGCTTGAATGATGTGGAATCTATATGGGTAGAGCTGCAGAACACCAAAGGGCAAAAAACATTAGTGGGAGTTGTGTACAGACCTCCAAACAGTAGTAGTGATGTTGAGGAGGGCATCAAACAAGAAATTATGGGTGCATGCAATAAGGGTGCAGCAGTTATAATGGGTGACTTTAATATGCACATAGATTGGGCTAACCAAACTGGAAGCAATACGGTGGAGGAGGATTTCCTGGAGTGCATAAGGGATGGTTTTCTAGACCAATATGTCGAGGAACCAACTAGGGGAGAGGCCATCTTAGACTGGGTGTTGTGTAATGAGAGAGGATTAATTAGCAATCTCATTGTGCGAGGCCTCTTGGGGAAGAGTGACCATAATATGGTGGAATTCTGCATTAGGATGGAGAATGAAACAGTTAATTCAGAGACCATGGTCCAGAACTTATAGAAGGGTAACTTTGAAGTATGAGGCGTGAATTGGCTCGGATTGATTGACGAATGATACTTAAGGGGTTGACTGTGGATCGGCAATGGCAGACATGGATGAACTACAACAATTGTACATTCCTGTCTGGCATAAAAATAAAAAAGCGAAGGTGGGTCAACCGTGGCTATCAAGGGAAATCAGGGATAGTATTAAAGCCAAGGAAGTGGCATACAAATTGGCCAGAAATAGCAGCGAACCCAGAGACTGGGAGAAATTTAGAACTCAGCAGAGGAGGACAAAGGGTTTGATTAGGGCAGGGAAAATGGAGTACGAGAAGAAGCTTGCAGGGAACATTAAGATGGATTGCAAAAGTTTCTATAGATATGTAAAGAGAAAAAGGTTGGTAAAGACAAATGTCGGTCCCCTGCAGTCAGGATCAGGGGAAGTCATAACGGGGAACAAAGAAATGGCAGACCAATTGAACAAGTACTTTGGTTCGGTATTCACGAAGGAGGACACTAACAACATTCCGGATATAAGAAGGGTCAGAGGGTCTAGTAAGGAGGAAGAACTGAGGGAAATCCTTATTAGTCAGGAAATTGTGTTGGGGAAATTGATGGGATTGAAGGCCGATATATCTCCAGAGCCTGATGGACTGCATCTCAGAGTACTTAAGGAGGTGGCCTTGGAAATAGCGGATGCATTGACAGTCATTTTCCAACATTCCATTGACTCTGGATCAGTTCCTATTGAGTGGAGGGTAGCCAATGTAACCCCACTTTTTAAAAAAGGAGGGAGAGAGAAAACGGAATTATAGACCGGTCAGCCTGACATTGGTAGTGGGTAAGATGATGGAATCAATTATTAAGGATGTCATAGCAGCGCATTTGGAAAGAGGTGACATGATAGGTCCAAGTCAGCATGGATTTGTGAAAGGGAAATCATGCTTGACAAATCTTCTGGAATTTTTTGAGGATGTTTCCAGTAGAGTGGACAAGGGAGAACCATTTGATGTGGTATATTTGGACTTTCAGAAGGCTTTCGACAAGGTTCCACACAAGAGATTAATGTGCAAAGTTAAAGCACATGGGATTTGGGGTAGTGTGCTGACATGGATTGAGAAATGGTTGTCAGACAGGAAGCAAAGAGTAGGAGTAAATGGGTACTTTTGAGAATGACTGTCAATACATCCGCTATTTCCAAGGCCACCTCCTTAAGTACTCTGGGATGCAGACCATTAGGCCCTGGGGATTTATCGGCCTTCAGTCCCATCAATTTCCCCAACAGAATTTCCCGACTAATAAGGATTTCCCTCAGTTCCTCCTTCTTACTAGACCCTCTTTTATATCTGGAAGGCTGTTTGAGTCCTCCTTAGTGAATATCGAACCAAAGTACTTGTTCAATTGGTCTGCCATTTCTTTGTTCCCCGTTATGACTTCCCCTGATTGTGATTGCAGAGGACCTACATTTGTCTTTACTAACCTTTTTCTCTTTACATATCTATAGAAGCTTTTGCAGTCCATTTTAATGTTCCCTGCAAGCTTCCTCTCATACTCTATTTTTCCTGCCCTAATCAAACCCTTCGTCCTCCTCTGCTGAGTTCTAAATTTCTCCCAGTCCCCGGATTCGCTGCTATTTCTGGCCAATTTGTATGCCACTTCCTTGGCTTTAATACTATCCCTGATTTCCCTTGATAGCCACGGTTGAGCCACCTTCCCTTTTTTATTTTTACACCTGATTGTTCCCGATGTTGGGGAAGTCCAGAACCAGGGGACACAGTCTTTACGATAAGGTAGGCCATTTAGGACTGAGATGAGGAGAAACTTCTTCACTCAGAGAGTTGTTAAAACTGTGGAATTCCCTGTCGCAGAGAGTTGTTAATGCCAGTTCATTGGATATATTCAAGAGGGAGTTAGATATGGCCCTTACGGCTAAGGGGATCAAGGGGTATGGGGAGAAAGCAGGAAAGGGGTACTGAGGGAATGATCAGCCATGATCTTATTGAATGGTAGTGCAGGCTCGAAGTGCCAAATGGCCTACTCCTGCACCTATTTTCTATGTTAAGTTCCAGGGAGACTTCTAAAGGGGAGGGAGGAGGGAGAAAGGGTAGTGAGGGTGAGGGGATCACGGAGGGAGTTCCAGAGTGTGAGTCAAAGGGCAGGACTTTCGGCTTTGTCGATTTCGGGGCGGTAATGGCGGTGGGGCGGTAAAGTTAGCGCCCGGGAACAGTTTGCGCCTCAGACAGTAATATTGGGCAGCTGGGCCTTGAGTGTGGGGCGCAGTGCTAAGGGAGGTGTTGTACACCGCTCTCGGGGCGTTAGCACGGGAAACTCCTGAGCTAAAGTGCCCGGCCGGGAGTGCTCTCAGAGATTCCTGGGGAGAAAAGAAAACCTGAAAAAGACCCACAAAAACATTCCCCAAACATTGCTCACGCCACACAACACACATCGCCAAAAAAGTTAAAAGAAACAACAATCACACATACCTGAGGAGTCCGTTACTCACTTCTCTCCCGATGGGATGGTTGGACCGCCTGATTTCCCTGGCGGTCACTGTGGGGCGCGCCGTGGGGCGGACGGGTCGGGCAAGAATCAAAACTCGTGCCGGTGTTGCAGCCGGGGGCGTTTCGGGGGCTCTCCTGGGTGGTGCTGCTCCACTCCACCGCTAAACCAGACCCGAGGATTCCCGCGGGGCGCTGGAGGCTGACAGTCCGGCCAGAACACCTCACCCCCGCCATTGCCGCCGCTCCGGGGCGTAAAACGGAATGCAGAGGAGCTGAAAATCCTGCCCGAAATGTCTGAAGTTCCTGCCACAAAAGATGGATTGGGTTTGCAGAGGAGACCAGAATCTGAAGGACAGAGGATGTGCACTAAAACCGTGCACGGCTGAAGGAGATGGCAGAGATGGGTTGGGGGTGAGACCACACAGGGATTTGTAAACTCGGCTGAGGATTTTAATTCAGCAATGGGAATGGGAGCCAACGGGGCTTAGTGAGGCCAGAGATGGGACGGGGGAAAGAGTTTTAGTGGAGGATGTGGGCCAAGCATGGCTGGGGTAGAAGGATTGGACCACATGGTGTTCATAAATCAGCAACGTGTATGTGAAGATTGGCTTGAAGTTAAAGATGAGGAATGCCATGGTAACCCAGGACAGAGTGTGTAGTCAGATGGCTAAGATAGTGCTTCAGAGAAGTGATGTTCTTTACATTGCAGTACATAACCTCTCGTCTTTCTCCACCGCCCACTCCTGTTGATGCAAGGAGAGTAATCCAGAATGAATCACCAAACCCCCAAGCTACAAACTTGCTATTTGGAATGCTCTAAGGTTGAAGCTGAGGTTTTAGTTGGATTGGGCTGTTCTGTATCTGATCTGTAACTGTTTGTTGCTGACACCAAAAACTTGCATTTAGTGACTTTAATGCAGTAACACGTTCCAAGGCGTTTCACGGGAGCGTAATCAAACCAAGATGGACACCGAGCCAGGTGCGATAAAGAGGGAAATTCTCTCCCCTGATATTACACAATATAAAGAGGGACATGTGTGTGTGTGTGTGCATGGGGTGATTGTGTGTATGTGTGTGTGGTGAATGTCATAGAATCATCAAAGTTTATAGCACTGAAGGAGGCCATTTGGCCCATCGTGTCCGTGCCGGCCGACCAAGAGCTATCCAGCCTAATCCCACTTTCCAGCTTTTGGACCATAGCTTTGTAGGTTACTGCACTTCAAGTGCCCATCCAAGTATTTTTTAAATGTGGTGAGGGTTTCTGCCTCTACCACCCTTTCAGGCAGTGAGTTCCAGACCCCCACCACCTTCTGGGTGAAAAGAATTCTCCTCAACTCCCCTCTAAACCTCCTACCAATTACTTTAAATCTATGTCGCCTGGTTATTGACTCCTCTGCTATGGGAAACAGGACCATCCTTTCCACTCATAATTTTATACATCTTGATTAAGTCACACCGTAGCCTCCTCTGTTGCAAAGAAAACAATCCCAGCCGATCCAATCTTTCCTCATAGCTAAAATTCTCCAGTCCTGGCAACATCCTCGTAAATCTCCTCTGTACCCTCTCTAGTGCAATCACATCTTTCCTGTAATATGGTGACCAGAACTGCACACAGTACTCCAGCTGTGGCCTAACCAGTGTTTTATACAGTTCAAGCATAAGTCTTACTATTCTATGCCTCGGCTAATAAAGTATCCCCTATCCCTTCTTAAAGGTGTGTGTATGTGCCGTTTGTGTATGTGTGTTGTGTGTGTGTGTGTGTTTGTGTGTGTGTGGTTGTGTGTGTTGTGTGTAATGTGTAACTATTTTTGGTAAATGAAACAGAGGAGGGGGAACCTGATTCCACGGCCTCTGCCCACAGGAAGCAGCAGTGGTTATTTGACGATTGTAGCCTACAGAATATGAGCCAGCTTGGCCTACCTGATGGAAGCCATCATCAAACTTAAGTTGCTTTCTTTGTACAGTGGCGAAGGCACATGTCATTACATTATGTGAAAAGAAATCCCGGAATTTTAGCTCCCAATTGCGCCCCAGAGATGATCCGATTTCTCTCTATCTGTATTGTATTGTACTTGGATCCGTGAGCTGGGCTCTCGGATAGGAACCCACTATAAACAAACTTTTCGAGCCCAGCTTAGACATCCTGCGTAAACGTCTCTTTTAGTAAATAGAAGGAAAGGAAATGTGAGCTCATGCCTGTAAACCTCGCTGTCGCCAGCCAATCGGCGAGCGGCAGCTGCAGACAAGCTCCTTGGCCTCAGCTCCCCCAGCTGGCTCGGTGAAGGAGGTGGGGTTTGTCAGTGTGTGGAAGCACAGACTGTGTGCTCCCAGCCAAAGAGGGCACTGAAAGTTGTGCCCTCTCTCTGCCTCTACCCTCGCCATTGGAGCAGTGCCAGAGTCACTAGAACCTGGCTGCACGCTCACAATTCACCCTGCCGCCTGTCTCGAACTGGCATTCTGGTGCCAAAGACCGAGCATTACCCGCTCCCCCCCCACACCCCAGGAAAATCAGCAAACAGATCAGCCCAGGACATGCTGACTTTTTCAAATGATGCAAAAATTTAGACCCCCCTCAGGTGAACATTAAAGATCCCAATATTTGAAGAGCAGGGGAATACTCCCTCGGTGTCCTGACCAATATTTATTCCTCAGCCAATATCACTAAAATGGATTATCTGGTCATTATCACATTGCTGTTTGTGGGAGCTTGCTGTGCCCAAATTGGCTGCCACTTTCCCACATTACAACAGTGACTACACTTCCAAAGTACTTAATTGGCTGTAAAGCACTTTGGGATGTCCTGAGGTGGTGAAAGGCGCTATAAAAATGCAGGTATTTTTTTTTCACATACGCCAACTGCTGGTCGTGAAGCAGGTACCTGGGAACTCCTGACTCAGAGTTGGGAATGATGTACTGTTCACTGGGGAGGGAGGGTGTTGGGCAATACAGTCATTCCGGAGCAGGTCTGGCTAGGGTTCGCCCGGAACTCTACTGTTGCTGTAACAAGTGGAATGAATTGAGCAAGGGCAGTACGAGCTTCCTGGAGTAACGAGAGCTACTTTGTGGGAGAATCACCTGGCAAATTGTTAACTTCATTGTGATTGGTGGACTTTTAAAGTGCAAATCACTCCATTTGGGTCGCCAACTCTGATTGGATGTATTCCTGGAAGTTTCATCACATGACCCCGCTGCTTCCAACTGACCCGCTCGGTCAAACAGCCATTTTCCCCATCCCTAATATAGATGTGGGTCTAAGCACGACCGCGTTTTCAAAGAGCCAGGCACGATGGGCCGCTTCCTGCACTGTACGTCTCTGTCAATTTCTATATTTGAAAGTGTTTAAAGAAAATGAGAAAAGACACCATTTTGTTAATGTCACTATGATTTTTTCCTCAGGGTTCAGAGGTTGATTCCGGGGATGAGGGGGTTGACTTATCAGGAAAGGTTGAGGAGGTTGGGCCTCTACTCACTGGAATTCAGAAGAATGAGAGCTGATCTTATCGAAACGTATAGGGGGTTCGCCAAGAGGATATTCCCACTCATAGGGGAAACTAAAACCAGGGGACATAGTCTCAGAATAAGGGGCCGCCCATTTAAAACTGAGATGAGGAGGAATTTCTTCTCTGTGGGTTGTAAATCTGTGGAAGTCTGTGCCCCAGAGAGCTGTGGAGGCTGGGTCACTAAATATATTTAAGGTGGAGATAGACAGATTTTTGGGCGATAAGGGAGTAAAGGGTTATGGGGAGCGGGCGGGGAAGTGGAGCTGAGTACATGATCGGATCAGCCATGAGCTTATTGAATGGCGGAGCAGGCTCGGGGGGCCTTGTGGCCGACTCCTGCTCCTATTTCTGAAGTACGTTCTTATGTTTTGCTCACAGCAGTGCCCAGGAGATGAATCTTTAATTCCTGGAGAGTCCAGGCCAATCCTCGAGGGTGGTGAGTCTTCCCCTCCAAGCATCCTGCTCATGTAATGGGTTGGCCATTTACAGAGGGAAGTAATGAGAGTAAAGTAGAGTAAACTGTGCCCCTCTTGCGGTCCCCCATAAAAGCTGCAATGAAAGGTGACTACATCTTTTCACTGAAATTAAACAGCGCAGAAGGCGCAAGCAACAAGCATGTTTGGTTCCATCATTGAAAGCACATAATTCTTTCCGAGGCGGGAGTGTATAATTAGCCTCTGCCCTGATTTACGTTGTGCTAATGTTCAACGCCACGCCTCGGAGGATTGATGGATGGTGTCTGATTATGCAGTGACAGCTCACACCTATTGATCGTGCACATACCCTGTTACTCATTCTTGTAATTATGTTAATGACACATCATTTCAGGTGACGGGTTAGTAATTTAAACTGCTGTTTCTGTGAGCACATAACCTGCTCCAGCCCCAGACTGATTCCAGAGCGCCTTCCAAATGATGTGAAAGGTCGCTCATTCCCCTGTGTGGCTCCGAGGGAGAGGGTCAGGGGGGGTGACACTCAGCCCAAATATCTTCAGGCTGGAAGCAGCACAGCGAAAATTTCAAACGTATCTGATCCTTTGTGGGCCGGTGACTAATTTCAGATTTACACCGGGTAACCATGGTGACTGTTGCATCTCACTACCGGGATAAGGCCCAGGATCTGCTTACTTCACCCCCAACACAACACCAACTTCAATTTATACAGCGCCTTTAACGTAGTAAAATATCCCAAGGCATTTCACAGGAGTGTTATAAGACAACAACAAAAAAATGTGACACCGAGCCACATAAGAAGAAATTACGGCAGATGAGCGAAAGCTTGGTCAAAGAGGTAGGTTTTAAAGGAAGAGGAGAGAGGCAGAGAGGTTTAGGCAGGGAGTTCCAGAGCTTGGGGCCCAGGTAGAAGGCATGGCCACTGATGGTGGAGCAGTTATAATCAGGGATGCTCAAGAGGGCAGGATTTGAGGAGCGTAGACAACTCGGTGGGGCTGAGGGGGGAGGAGCTGGAGGAGATTACAGAGATAAGGAGGGGTGTGAACCAGAGAAATTTGCCCCACAGATACGTTAGGAGGCCCTGGACTGAGGCGGTGTTCCCTGATCAGGTTGGAATGCTTTGTTACATTGGCATGGGTGTTCTAAACGAAAGCGTTTGAGTGATTATTGCCTGAAGAATGACCTGTTCCCGAACTCCCCCCACAGGAGCTTGTTGCCTTATGGAGATTTTTTTCTCTAGGCAGATTCTTGTTCAAGGTGTCACCCCCCCCCCCCCCCCTTTAATTGTGTGTACTGAATGGGGGTGAGCAGACAAGAAAGCTCTCACGCCCTCTGCCCATCTAAAGGCATCTGACCTATTGTTGCTGAGTTCCACTGCTGAGAACTTTGCATTTCAAAGAAAGAATGAACTTTATTTAACGACTTTCACAACCTCAGGAAAATCCAAAGAGCTTTACAGCCAATGAATGACTTTCAATTGTGTGTCACTGTTAACTTGTAGGCAAACATCACAACTAATTGTTCCACAGCAATGTGATAATGACCAATTATTCTATTTTAGTGATGTTGGTTCAGAGATAAATATTGGGAGAACTGCTCTTCCTTGAATAGTGTTACTGTTATTTTATGTCCACCTGATTAAGGAGACGGGGCCTCGGTTTAACGCCTCGTCGGAAAGACGGAACCTCCGACAGTGCAGCACTCCCTCAGCACTGCACTGCAGTGTCAGCCTAGATTTTTGTGCTCAAGTCTCTGGAGTGGGACTTGAACCCACGACCTTCTGACTCAGAGAGTGCTATTACTGAGCCACGGCTGACACTATGGGAGATCCACTTATGATTTAAAAAATATCCTTTAAGTTCACCATTTAGTCAGCTTTTCAAAAAGAAAATCTTTTTGCTGTCCTTAGCTGAGGATTTATTTGGAACAATGCAACGAGGTGCAGCAGTATGGGATACAAGCCGAGACAAATCCATAAGTCGTGGCGGCGGTGTCCCACCTGTACAACAGACGCTCAGCTCCTTTACTACTCTGCGACATTGGACAAATGAAAACCAGATCCTCCACAGAGTGCCGATTTTTTAGGATATACGGCATAGAAACAGGCCATTCGGCCCAACCAGTCCATGCCGACGTTTATGCTCCACTCGAGCCTCCTCCTGTCTTTCCTTATCTAACTCTGTCAGCATAACCCTCTATTCTCTTCTCCCTCATATGTTTGTCCAGCCTCCTCTTAAATACATCGATACTATTCGCTTCAACCACTCCCTGTGGGAGCGAGTTCCACATTCTCACCGCTCTCTGGGTAAACATAAGAACATAAGAAATAGGTGCAGGAGTAGGCCATACGGCCCCTCGAGCCTGCTCCGCCATTTAATACGATCATGGCTGATCTGATCATGGACTCAGCTCCACTTCCCTACCCGCTCCCCATAACCCCTTATTCCCTTTTAGTTTAAGAAACTGTCTATTTCTGTCTTAAATTTATTCAATGTCCCAGCTTCCACAGTTGAGGCAGTGAATTCCACAGATTTACAACCCTCTGAGAGAAGAAATTTCTCCTCATCTCAGTTTTAAATGGGTGGCCCCTTATTCTAAGATCATGCCCCCTAGTTCTAGTCTCCCCATCAGTGGAAACATCCTCTCTGCATCCACCTTGTCAAGCCCCCTCATAATCTTAGACGTTTCGATAAGATCACACCTCATTCTTCTGAATTCCAATGACTAGAGGCCCAACCTCATAAGTCAACCCCCTCATCCCTGGAATCAACCTAGTGAACCTTCTCTGAACTGTCTCCAAAGCAAGTATATCCTTTCGTAAATATGGAAACCAAAACTGCACGCATTATTCCAGGTGTGGCCTCACCAATACCCTGTACAACTGTAGCAAGACTTCCCTGCTTTTATACTCCATCCCCTTTGCAATAAAGGCCAAGATTCCATTGGCCTTCCTGATCCCTTGCTGTACCTGCATACTAGCATACTATCCTTTTGTCTTTCACGCACAAGTACCCCCAGGTCCCGCTGTACTGCGGCACTTTGCAATCTTTCTCCATTTAAATAATAACTTGCTCTTTGAAGTTTCTTAAAGAAGTTTCTTCTGAAATCCTGATTGGATTTCTTATTTTGGATTATATGGGATTTTGCTGCTGGAAGTACATCATCTAGCCCCCCCCCCCCCCCACGGACTGAGCATTAGTTTCACGACAGTAACGTAGGGGCCAAACTCAATAATTCAACCTACGAAGTGGTGGCAGCAGCAGAAACGCCTGCAGGACAGTCTGTGCTAAATGAAGGAAAGAGGGACTGAGGGGACTAGGAAACACAATATTTTCCTCCATCCTAAGCCTGGAGAGTTGTTGCACTGGGTTACACAGTGGCTCAGGGATGGAGTAAAGCTTCGGCACATCACTGGGCCTTAACTCTGCCTCTGAAAGGGCTCCAAAAGCAAGCGGGCGACACTTTCAATGTCCAATGGCTTCTTAGGAGTTAGCCGGACCAGGCTGTCCCAAATCTATCTGAAATACTTCATTTGTGCCTATGGGATTCGGAATTGGAGGATGATGTCTCGGGTTTGATATCTTAGTTTTGAGCTATCTCCAGTATTGCTGTATTACTGGTTCTCTTTTAATTTTAACAGGGAAATTAGTGTAACCTGAGTGTGATGACAGAACATTCATTGGTTATAGTCCTACCGACCTAGTAAACGTCTCGCTGACAGCTTCTGGTATGGTTGCTACTTTGAAATAATTCTTGTAGTGAACTGCGATCTCTCTCGATCATCTCGTACCCATTCCGAAGCTGGTTACTGCTGTGCATGCTGTATTGTGGGAATCCAATGATCTCATCGCACAAAAGTGACCTTGGTGATTACCTTTGACCTGTGCAGCTTGTCGCCGAGTAACCGAACTGGAGGATGCCCACGCCTACTCTGTGGGACCACCGTCAACGACCTTCTGTCCGAATTCTCCCACCAGACTCGAAACCATATGTCCGTACGTTGCAGTTATTTTTCTGATCTAAGTGGACTGAAACATTTCTGCCAATTATCCCTTTCTCACTTTACAGAGACTCGTTAAGGAGAACCTAACTCCGAGCTGAATGTCAGTCAAAGTGAATTGATTCTGAAGATGAAGTATTGATCAGCAGGCCCCCCCTTGTTTCAATGCGACAAGTGGAGTGTGAGGAGGACTGTCGGGGGCAGTGATGAATGGAGTGGAATTAAAGACTCCTTCAATTTAACATTGGCCAATTCTTTCAGAGTCAGTTGGTGCTAGGAGTAAATCAGCCTAACTTTTCCCAATGGCTGCATGAACAGACGCAGGTCTTTCGGGAGCAGTCGGTTTAAAATAATTTGGACAAATAATTTTACCGGCTCCAGTTTTCTGCACAAGTGCTGAGGTGAGTCTGCGCTCATCAAATTCTGGCCTCTTGAGCATCCCTGATTATAATCGCTCAACCATCGATGGCCCTGCCTTCAGCTGCCTGGGCCTCAAGCTCTTGAACTCCCTAAACCTCTCCACCTCTCTTTCCTCCTTTAAGATGCTCGTTAAAACCTACCTCTTTAACCAAGCTTTTGGTCATCTGCCTTAATTTCTTCTGTGGCTCGGTGTCAAATTTATCTGTTTTGTCTTGTAACACGGCTGTGAAGCGCCTTGGGATGTTTTACTACGTTAAAGGTGCTATATAACTACAGATTGTTGATGTTGTTGTGAGTGACAATGAATAGGGAAGCACTGCAGTCATCACCAAGACTAACTGCGCCCAGTCACACTGCATTCAGATAGAGGCCTACACCATCATCACTTGATTGTCAAAGGGAACTAGCCCATACCACTGCTGTGGAGTTAGCTCATGTAGCGGTACGTCACTTGGAAATCCGCGAGCTCTACCATCGAGAAGGACAAGGGCAGCAGGTGCATGGGAACACCACCACCTCCACGTTCCTCTCCAAGTCACACACCATCCTGACTTGGAAATATATCGGCCGTTCCTTCACCGTCGCTTGGTCAAAATCCTGGAACTCTCTCCCTAACAGCACTGTGGGAGCACCTTCACCACACGGACTGCAGTGGTTCAAGAAGGCGGCTCACCACCACCTTCTCAAGGGGCAATTAGGGATTTGCAATAAATGCCGGCCTTGCCAGCGATGCCCAGAATCCCAAGAATGAATTAAAAAATCATAGAATAACTAAACAGCTGGTCTCACAGGTTCTGTTTTATATTATCAAAGAAAACTGGAGCAACTCGGTCATTTTTGTTTCCAAGATTTTTTTTTAAAGCGATCGTGGGCTGAATGTTCCTTCATTATCCCTTCCAAAATGGGGTGGAATTGCATTGGGAATGGTGGGAAAATAGGGTGGTGTGGCCTACTGCCGCCCTCTGTGCCCTGATCTTGATTTCCTTCCCCTGCCTGTGCTGGGACTGCTGCTGGCTAAACCTTCCCCACCCCACTGCATCCAAATGTAAGTGGAGGGGTGGTGGGGGGGGGGTGAGCAGCCTGCCGCCTGTTTCCCTCCTGCCTGCACCTAGGATTGGCAACTCTGGGCACATTCCTAATGGTGTCATCTCACGACTTCCCGCCTCCAACCATCCGCCGCACCCCCCCGCCCCCCACTCAATCCTCGCCATGTCCAATATTTTTATAATAAACCAAAGTGCACAAAGGAAATATGAAAGAAGCATGCACTTTTTTTTTTACGCCCGCTTGATTTTCCTCCTGGTCTGCTCACAACTGTGTCCCGGAGATTAGTCACTCATTCCTGGACAGTGCTGGAATGTTGGCGACTCTCTCCGTGGCGGTTAATGCCACTCCCCAGGGCCGCCTGGCAGACAGTGGCAGTAAGCCTTGGGTAATGGCCCCCATGTGTTTAAGTGGAGGGCGAGGGCCTCGTCTCCGGCTCCTCTCCCTCTATACAAGCCCCCAAAATAGTTACCTTTCTAGGCCCCTTTCTTGACTGAGGCCTGAAAGCAATTTTCCACCTCTCCTCTCCAAGGCCCTTCCGCCCCCTTTGGACCAGCCCGGCCTCCCCCGGTGTTGCAGCAGCGATCCTGCCTCAGCGCCACAGGAATTTCCCGGCACCGCCGCAAGGGTGGCGGGAGTCCCACCGGGAGCCCATCCATCCGTCCATAATGACCCCCGGCGCAGAAGAATGGGTCAGGACCGGGGAACGCCGGGAGTGGGGGGTGGTGTGAGCAGAGGTCCTGCCCTGCCACTACAAGGAAATCAAGTCCCGGGCATTTCTGTTGAGCCTGAGCGGCACGCACCGTTTGCAGGGTGGTGGTTGGGGGGTTATACGCGCCGTTACAGTGCGTGACAAGGCTGCCACAGCCCACAATCTCCTCGTGTGTTTGCTGTGCCTTTATTTGCACTCTATCCCCACATGTTAAATGATTGTTGAGCAGGGCAAGGATTATTTTTATGGTGCAGAATGGGATCGCTGCTTTTTGTTGGCTCAGATAATAATTTGTCTTTATCCGTTTAAGTAATTCTACTCTTTCACTTGTCCCATTGCTAGCTTATCTAAAGTAGAATTCACAGTAAAAAGAACATAAGATCATAAGAAATCGGCCCCTTGAGCCTGCTCCGCCATTCAATAAGACCATGGCTGATCTTCTACCTCAACTCCACTTTCCCGCACTTGCAGGTTACACATGTAAAGCTCCTTTAACATAGCCAAACGCTCTACAGACAGCAAGCAGAGAATCGGGAGAAGAGTTACAGGAGGTAACCATGGATACGGTTCCAAAGACAGGTTCTGAAGATGGGGAAAGACATGGCAAGGTAGAGAGAGAGTGCTAGGGAGCAAGTTAGGAGCACAGGAACATAGAAACATAGAAAATAGGTGCAGGAGTAGGCCGTTCGGCCCTTCGAGCCTGCACCACCATTCAATAAGATCATGGCTGATCATTCACCTCAGTATCCCTTTCCCGCTTTCTCTCCATACCCCTTGATTCCCTTTAGCCGTAAGGGCCATATCTAACTCCCTCTTGAATATATCCAGTGAACTGGCATCAACAACTCTCTGCGGCAGGGAATTCCACAGGTTAACAACTCTCTGAGTGAAGAAGTTTATCCTCATCTCAATCCTAAATGGCCTACCCTTTATCCTAAGACAGTGTCCCCTGGTTCTGGACTTCCCCCAACATCGGGAACATTCTTCCCTCATCTAACCTATTCAGTCCCGTCAGAATCTTGTACGTTTCTATGAGATACCCTCTCATCCTTCTAAACTCCAATGTATAAACGCCCAAGTATTTTGAAGGGTAGTCACTGTTGGAATGTAGGAGATGCAGCAGCCAATTGATACACAGCAAGCTGCCACAAACCGAAATGAGATGAATGATTAGATAATCTGTTCGAGTGATGTTGGTTGAGGGATTGACCAGGACACCGGGGATAACTCCCCTGCTCTTCGAAATAGCGCTGTAGGATATTTTACTGAGAGAGTAGGCAGGGCCTCAGTTTAATGAAAGATAGCGCCTCTGATAGTGCAGCACTGCACTGGAGTGTCAGCCTAGATTTTGTGCTCAAGTCTCTGGAGTGGGATGTGAACCCACAACCTTCTGACTCCGAGGTGAGAGTGCTACCCACTGAGTCACGGCTGACACTTAAAACAGCATTGGCTGGAATGAGCTCCTCGAAATTGAGAAAAATGTTAAAAAAAAACTTTTTCTCAACTATTAAATTTTTGTTAGTAAAACGACTTTATTTTGTGTTTTGTACATTGGGTGAAGGATGGCTCACTCACTGAGCTTCTGATTACTCGTGGGATAATAAACGGTTGCAATCATTTTTCGTCTACTATGCTTTTTTTGTTTCAAGTTATATTCAGTTGCTGGCAGTACAGGGATACTTTCTTATTGCAAGAATGCTGAAAACCATATATTACAACAATTTATTACTGACTCTGGCTCCCATACTGTACAACCTATTCACAAACTATCAGACTAATAGCTGGTAGCAGTAATACATCCTCTAACCAGCGTATGCCCACCACACAGGCAAGAGTTCGAGGCCTAGAAGAGTCGAGGGCCCAGGGGAAGCGCGGGCCCAGCCCACACTGCGATATGTGTGTGCACTAGGTCCGTGCAGCAGAGCTGGTCTCCAGTCGTCTTGGTTAATCCTTGCCACTGGACCAATACCTAGCTCTGTCAAGCCCGTGTGGTGGCTGTTGTGCAACGGCCACCACACGTTAAAAAAATCCACGTACAGGCATCTTCCACCCTTCAGGGTACAGTTCAGGACCTGGAATATTAGTTCCTTTATTGAAACACCTGTGAACTCATCCCTTTTAGGCGTGGAAGCAAGTCATCCTCGTTTCGAGGGACTGCCTATGCTGATGATGACCACAAATACTTTACACAATTACTGTTCCCCCTACAGACTTAATGTGCCGCAGACTGATGAGTCCTCTACCCGTACAAACTGCATCTACCCCACACTGAGGGGGCTTTTACCCCTACAGACTGCATCTTGGTGGGGTGGAGAGTGTATACATTTTGATACATGAGGTGTCGCAGTTGTGTGGGTTGTGCTGGGTGGACCAGAGGGTCTTTACCTGTCCGTCATTGCTCGTATGTTGCCAACACTGATAGCTGCTTTGCCCCGACTAACTGCACCCATTGTCACCGTCCCCAGTCTGTGGATTACCCTGGAGTACAGCCCTATCCCAATCTGTGAATTACCCTGGGGTACAGCCTTATCCCAATCTGTGAATTACCCTGGGGTACAGCCCGATCCCAATCTGTGAATTACCCTGGGGTACAGCCTTATCCCAATCTGTGGATTACCCTGGGGTACAGCCCTATCCCAATCTGAATTACCCTGGGGTACAGCCTTATCCCAATCTGTGGATTACCCTGGGGTACAGTCCTATCCCAATCTGTGAATTACCCTGGGGTACAGCCCTATCCCAATCTGTGGATTACCCTGGGGTACAGCCTTATCCCAATCTGTGGATTACCCTGGGGTACAGCCTTATCCCAATCTGTGGATTACCCTGGGGTACAGCCCTATCCCAATCTGTGAATTACCCTGGGGTACAGCCTTATCCCAATCTGTGGATTACCCTGGGGTACAGCCCTATCCCAATCTGTGGATTACCACAGGGTACAGCCCCATTCCCTTCCTCCTTCTGCACAGGTTAGTTTCCAGCCTGTTTTATAAATTGTTACACCCATACTCTTTGTCAAAGTCACTGACCCGCAGGGCATAACAAAGATTAAAGTAATCAAAACATCGCAGATTGTAACCAACTCTGGGCCAAACGCCTCCTCAATAAATGTAATCAAACCTTCAGTCCAAGGATTCTGTCTCATTGTCAGAATTATTCTACATTTTAAGACTTTTCTGGCTCGGTGAAGTTGCTAAAATTTATGCTCGATGTTAAAGTGACAGATGATAACACTGGTTCGCTGAACCCCGTGATACTCCCAGCTTTATTACTATGACATAATAAGGCAAGCATGTAGGCTACTTTGTGGATAACTAGCAAGGAATGGACATGGAAAGTGCTTAAAATGTCTACAGTACTACACAAGGCAGTGCGTGAGTACCAGGATTACCAGATATCGGAGGAGAACAGCCAACTACCCCTATATCCTACACCCGAATAGATTCATCCCGAGCACGGCCACACCCGAGGTGGGCCCATCCCCAGCGGGGTCACACCCGAGGTCAACTTGGAATTTCTTCTCCCAGAGGGTTGTGAATCTGTGGAATTCTGTGCCCAAGGAAGCAGTTGAGGCTAGCTCATTGAATGTATTCAAATCACAGATAGATAGATTTTTAACCAATAAGGGAATTAAGGGTTATGGGGAGCGGGCGGGTAAGTGGAGCCGAGTCCACGGCCAGATCAGCCATGATCTTTTTGAATGGCGGAGCAGGCTCGAGGGGCTAGATGGCCTACTCCTGTTCCTAATTCTTATGTTCTTATGAAGTTTGGCATGCAGGTCCAGCAGGCGGTGAAGAAGGCAAATGGCATGTTGGCCTTCATAGCTAGAGGATTTGAGTATAGGAGCAGAGAGGTCTTACTGCAGTTGTACAGAGCCTTGGTGAGGCCACACCTGGAATATTGTGTTCAGTTTTGGTCCCCTAATCTGAGGAAGGTCGTTCTTGCTATTGAGGGAGTACAGCGCAGGTTCACCAGATTGATTCCTGAGATGGCAGGACTGACATATGAGGAGAGACTGGGTCAACTGGGCTGTATCCACTGGAGTTTAGAAGCATGAGAAGAGATCTCATAGAATAATGGCTAAGCCATTTAGGACCGAAATGAGGAGAAACTTCTTCACCCAGAGAGTGGTTAATTCTCTCTCGCAGAAAGTTGTTGAGGCCAGTTCGTTAGATACATTCAAAAGGGAGTTAGATATAGCCCTTATGGCCAAAGGGATCAAGGGGTCTGGAGAGAAAGCAGGAAAGGAATATTGAGGTTGAATGATCAGCCATGATCTTATTGAATGGCAGTGCAGGCTCGGAGGGCTGAATGGCCTGCTCCTGCACTTAATTTCTATGTTTCTATGACCCCCAGCGGGGTCACACCCGAGGTCAACTGATCCCCAGCGGGGTCACACCCGAGGTCAACTGATCCCCAGCGGGGTCACACCCGAGGTCAACTGATCCCCAGCGGGGTCACACCAATCAGGGATAAATAATTGGGACAATGCGACCACCTTCACTCAGATTGCCATCTGGGAACTCTGGTGGGAATCGTGTGAATATAAAGAAAAGCCGTCGGATTGGGATCTGAGAATGTCACCTTCTCAATTACAAACATTTCACGGGCATTTTCCTATTGCTGATTTTATGGGCCTCATCTGACCTCTCGTAGATTAAAAATGACAGATCCTGATTTATTCTTCAATGGTTACTAAAACCCAGTTATTTTATTTTGCAATGATAATATAATGGGTGCTGATAATTCATTGCGGGAGTCCATTTACTGAGTCACATTTAAAAGAATCTCCATCGATGGTTAACTATGTTTATAAGTAATACCTGGAATAGCCTGATTGATGACTGAGAGTGGTGTCGTGCTGTTAGTAGTTCGACACATTAGACCCCAAGTATCCTCTAAATGCTCCTCTTACTGCCACATAACCACCTGAAACAGAAGTCTAGCTCTTGGTCTTTGGCTAACATGAGGTGTATGGAGTATTCTGGCTGCAATCTCTATCTTTCTACCTCTCCTCCTCCCTTCCTCGGCACTGCCTCCCCCAGCGGCCCAGTTGAGAACAAGTCGATGTGCAGCCACTGAAGGGCGGCGGCATCCCATTTACACAACAGAACCGCAGGCCTTTCCAAACCCGCCCATGCCCCACCCTGGATATAGGTCCAGGCAGCTTCAGGGCCCACAGCAACACTACCAATAATCCTGTGTGCACGCAGTTGCTCCTGCGTTGCGCTTATGACATTACGATTCTGTCCTCAGACCATCCCTATTGTCTGCACAAACCCCGCATTGTGAAGCCTGCACTGCTGGGCCGTACTGACAGGCTCGCGGGCTGGACAAAATGGCGGCAGCGGCGTAATACCCCACCGGCAAGGATGGTGAAGAAGGGCTCAGCCTCTTCACTGCTCACTCGCTTCAACCACCCCATGTGGCAGCGAGTGCCACATTCTAAGCACTCGTTCAAAAGAAGTTTCTCCCTAGTTCCCTGTTGGATTTATTAGTGACTATCGAAACATAGAAAATAGATGCAGGCGTAGGCCATTCGGCCCTTCAAGCCTGCACCACCATTCAATAAGATCATGGCTGATCATTCCATCAGTACCCCTTTCCTGCTTTCTCTCCACACCCCTTGATCCGTTTAGCCGTAAGGGCCATATCTAACTCCCTCTTGAATATATCTAACGAACTGGCCTCAACAACTTTCTGTGGTAGTGAATTCCACAGGTTCACAACTCTCTGAGTGAAGAAGTTTCTCCTCATCTCAGTCCTAAATGGCTTGCCCCTTATCCTTAGATTGTGCCCCCTGGTTCTGGACCTCCCCAACATTGGAAACATTCTTCCAGCATCTAACCTGTCCAATCCCATCCGAATTTTATATGTTTCTATGAGATCCCCTCTCATTCTTCTAAATTCTAGTGAATATTAGCCTAGTCGATCCAGTCTTTCTTCATATGTCAGTCCTGCCATCCCGGGAATCAGTCTGGTGAGCCTTCGCTGCACTCTCTCAATAGCAAGAATGTCCTTCCTCAGATTAGGAGACCAAAACTGTACGTAATATTCAAGGTGTCACCAAGACCCTGTACAACTGCAGTAAGACCTCCCTGCCCCTATACTCCAATCCTCTCGCTATGAAGACCAACATGCCATTTGCCTTCTTCACCGCCTGCTGTACCTGCATGCCAACTTTCACTGACTGATGAACCATGACACCCAGGTCTCGTTGCACCTCCCCTTTTCCTAATCTGCCACCATTCAGATAATATTCTGCCTTGCTGTTTTTAACCACCAGAGTGGATAACCTCACATTTATCCACATTATACTGCATCTGCCATGCATTTGCCCACTCACCTAACCTGTCCAGCTGCAGTCTCTTAGCATCCTCCTCACAGCTCACACGGCCACCCAGCTTAGTGTCATCTGAAAACTTGGAGATATTACATTCAATTCCTTCATCTAAATTGTTAATTTATATTGTAAATAGCTGGGGTCCCAGCACTGAACCTTGTGGTACTCCATTAGTCACTGCCTGCCATTCTGAAAAGGACCCATTTATTCCTTATATTTATGGTCCCTAGTTTTGGTCTCCCCCACAAGTGGAAACATCTCCTCTACGTCAACCCGATTGAACCCCTTCATAATTGTAAAGACCTAAATGAGCTCTTTCCTGATAGTCATGGCCTCTCGATTCTGGTATCACCCTTGTAAATAATTTTTGCATCTTTTCCAACCTGTTTTGTATTTTGCCAGGATTTGATGCTCCAATATTCTGCAGTTTGTTAAGGATGTCTGAAGGTGCCGGAGAGTGGGAATATGTGGCGGTAGTGCGTTTTCTGTGATTCAGCAGCTGTACCGTGCTGAGTATTGACGGCTGGCTTCAGTGTGCTGTTATTGTCGTGGGATTTGTTCCTTTAGAACTGAGAGGCAGAGGTCGGCCAACTCGATTAGTCTATTGGCCAGCTCTATCCTTTGTTATTGATTAAACTGAGGCAAATGAAGTTCTTGGCTGTACAATTAATTAAACCTACATATTGAATAATGTGACCTATTGTTGCACACTGATAGGTAGCATAGTAATGGAAGGGACTGCGTTTGCCACGCAAGGTCAGGGGATTCAATGATTCATTACATAGATCAGCTGATCAACTCTACTTTTTAAGTAGTGCTGTATCCGGGCAGTGTTTGTATCGGGGTATTGTGAGTGTTGGAGGCACTACACGGGATGCTGCTTACGGTACTGCTGGTGGCCCATTTCACCGACAATATGGTTTCTCTCCCTTTCTGTTTCTGTCTGTCTCTCTCTTTGTCTCTTTCTCACAGTCTCCCTTCTCCCCCTTTTTCTTTCTTTCTTTCTTTCACTCTTTCTTTCTCTCTATCTCTTTTTCTGTCTCCCTTTCTATCTCTTTCTCTCTTTCTCTCTTTCTATCTTTCTTTCTCTCTATCTCTCTTTCTTTCTCTATCTCTCTCTCTATCTCTTTCTCTCTCTCTCTCTCTCTCTCTCTCTCTTCCCCCCTCTCTCTCCTGGCTGGATGAATCCTGCAAGAGCTGAGTGGGGTAGCTTTGAACATGTTAGTTGTGTCAGAGGAATCTCCATCATTGAACAACTAATTGTTGCCGATTGATATTCTCGCAGTGTTTGACATTCTCCACCTCTGCCGCAAACGACCCCTGACCTCCGAGTCTTTGGTGCCTGAGAAAAGTGAAACCTGTTCCATTGCTCAGCACTGAAATCCCTCACTGAGCCCAAAATTCACTCATTGGATCAGCAGGTCAGGCAAAGGAGCCATGTCTCACAGTGCCTGCTGGTGATTCAGTCCTCGCTCTTTTGCTGAAACTGCAGATGAGGCCAAAATGTACTTGACATTGATGTAGCGGTGTTGATATAGCGATGATGTAGTGGTGGGACCCAGCAAGGCCTGGTACTTGGTGCACTCCTTACAGCTGCCTCTCCCGCCTATGATGTGAGAAGTGGTGCGTTTCAGCCGACTGCTCGGGAAGCATCATCAATTTCAAAGCTAAATACAAGGTTTTGCAGTCAGCATCTTGAATGTTTCAAATTGTGGTTTTAAGAGCAGGAGTCTGCGTGTGAATGTGTGCTAGAAGTCATTAGCTTGGGATCTCCTTCAGCTGATGATATCTGGTGAAAGGCTAAAAGCCGAGGTATGTGTGACTGTAGACAAGCACTTTACACATTCACAGGTCGCTGGCATGAATCCAAAATGGGTTAAAATAGCAGAGAAGACAAATGTCAAAAGAAACACACCAAGTTTTCATTGAGTGTAAAGCACTTTGAGACATCCTGAGGTTGTGAAAAGGTTATATAAAATCAAGTATTTTCCTTCTTTAAATCTTTGTCTTCCGGTGTCACTTAACTAGTTTCTAAGCTATAATTACCTGAATGACTGAAGTTTTCTTCAGGCATTTTGACAGACAGGCAACTGAATACCTGTACAGAGACTGTGTACCTGTGATGACCATCAGTGGGCAGCACTCTCGTCTCGGAGTCAGAAGGTTGTGGGTTCAAGCCTCACTCCGGAGACTTGAGCACATCATCTCTGCTGACACTACCGCCGTGCAGTGCTGAGGGAGTGCTGCACTGCCAGAGGTGCCATTTTTTGGATGAGACGTTAAATCGAGGCCCCTGTTTGCCTTAAGGTGTGAAAGATCCCATGGTACCATTTGAAGAAGGGCAGGGAAGTTCTCCCCAGTGACCTGACCAACATTTGTCTCTCAAATAACGTTATCTAAAAAAAAAAATTTCTGGTCATTTATCTCATTATGGGAGCTTGCTTGTGCACAAATTGGTTGCCGCATTTGCTACAGTGCTGCAAAAGTACTGCATTGTCTGGGAGTGATCTGGGGCATCTTGAGGATTCAAAAGGTCCGACATAAATGCTAGTTTTTTAAAAATTCAGTGAGTGAAGCTCCTTGACCAGTTTGACCTAATTGGGGTGCTTTTTCCAAGCACGAGTTTTATTTATTCCAAGAATTAATAAGTGAAATCCATTTTGGAAATGGAAGTAAGTTCCCACACCAATGAAGCCAAAACCTCTGCAATCAAAGCCCCGATCCCAGCAGTAAATCACACTGAGCCGTTCCACACAAAGCTGACAGACAGCTCATTTATCCGTGGTGTTTGTGCTAAGCAATGAGGCTGTTTCTCACGTGTGTGTCCTAACCCTGATTGTATCGCAGAACGTTGCCTTTTTGCTTTGTATATTTATACAAGGTGTTCTTGAGAACAGAGGGGAAAAAAATCGGATGTCTGTGATTGCTTCATTGAGTGAGCTCATTTCACAGTTGATATTGGGACGTTGCTTGGTTTCAGCGTCCTGTGTGTTGCTAATGGTGCAGGCATCAACTGGAAGGTGTAATCCACAAGACCTTTAGCCGCTGCCTAACGGCAGACTCTTAAGAAAAGACTTGGGGGTGGAAATTTGGCCGCACCTCTCTTGCGGCGTTAGCCCAGGTGGGGCGGTAAATTGTTTGCCGGGAATTGGTTTAATTCACCAGCTGGGCCCTGAGTGTGGGGCGCAGTGCTAAGAGAGGCGTTACACACCCCCTTTAGGGCGCTAGGCCGGCTGAGCAACTGAAAATCCCGAGCTAAACAGCCGGCCTCGGAGCGCCCCGAAAGAGGCTTCTGCGGAAAAAACAATTTGAAAGAAAAACACCAAAAACATTCCCGATACTTTACTGACGCCATAACAACATTATTGCAGAAATAATAAAAAACAATCACACTTACCCAAGGTCGACATTCCTTCCCTCACTGGGGACGCTACAGCTCGGACTGCCCGCTTTCACAGGCGGTCCCACCAGGGGGCGCTTCGGGGCACAACGGATCGGGCGCGAAATAAATATCGAGCTGGTGTCACTTCCAGGGGCATTGCACACTGGCTCGGCACTCGCGGCGGTGCTGTACCTCACACACCGGCTCGGCACTCACGGCGGTACTGTACCCCACACACCGGCTCGGCACTCACGGCGGTACTGTACCCCACACACTGGCTCGGCACTCGCGGCGGTGCTGTACCTCACACACCAGCTCGGCACTCACGGCGGTACTGTACCCCACACACTGGCTCGGCACTCGCGGCGGTACTGTACCCCACACACCGGCTCGGCACTCGCGGCGGTACTGTACCCCACACACCGGCTCGGCACTCGCGGCGGTGCTGTACCTCACACACCGGCTCGGCACTCGCGGCGGTGCTGTACCTCACACACCGTCTCAGCACTCGCGGCGGTACTGTACCCCACACACCGGCTCGGCACTCACGGCGGTACTGTACCCCACACACCGGCTCGGCACTCACGGCGGTACTGTACCCCACACACTGGCTCGGCACTCGCGGCGGTGCTGTACCCCACACACCGGCTCGGCACTCACGGCGGTACTGTACCCCACACATCGGCTTGGCACTCGCGGCGGTACTGCCCCCCACACACCGGCTCGGCACTCCCTGCGGTACTGTACCCCACACACCGGCTCTGCACTCCCTGCGGTACTGTACCCCACACACCGGCTCTGCACTCCCTGCGGTACTGTACCCCACACACCGGCTCTGCACTCACCGGTACTGTACCCCACACACCGGCTCGGCACTCGCGGCGGTACTGTACCCCACACACCGGCTTGGCACTCCCTGCGGTACTGTACCCCACACACCGGCTCGGCACTCGCGGCGGTACTGTACCCCACACACCAGCTCGGCACTCCCTGCGGTACTGTACCCCACACACCGGCTCGGCACTCGCGGCGGTACTGTACCCCACACACCGGCTCGGCACTCGCGGCGGTACTGTACCCCACACACCGGCTCGGCACTCGCGCCGGTACTGCCCCCCACACACCGGCTCGCCTCCCTGGGCGGTACTATCCTGCACCCCGTCGATACTGGCTTGCCTCCCCCAGGCGGTAATGCCCCATGCCCCCACAAATGTCCTGGTGGGGCACTGGAATTGGCAGCCCGGAGGTGCTTTCCGCCGCCATTGCCGTTCCCCCCCCTCCCGCGGCAAAAACACAGGCAGCAACCGGCCGAAAATCCAGCCTTTGGCTTTTCACTGTTGAACCCCGGTTCGCCTCCCGAAGGAACGCCCGGCTCTCCTACAGCCGTAACCTCGGCGTTGCATCCCGTTCCTGATCAGCAACTTGGCTCTTAGCGGGGCGCGCCTTAAGCCAGTGTTCACAGCCGGCCTGACCTCAAAGGGGCTGCTGGGAATGTTGAACACTCTTGTTCCTGGGATTGTCAGTCAGGGGCTTTCCCCGATAGAGAGATGCTGATTACTGACAGGCTGCTCAGGCAGAGTGAGGAAAGATCCCAATACTCCTTGGGACACAAAGACTCCAAGCGGGATTGATCTGTGGGGAAGGGGAGGGGGCAGCAGGGTGAACATGGAGGAATTAATAAATAGCTTTTTCATCGATTACCGTTGAGAATCAGGGAGAATGAGTAGGTAGGAGAGAAGTCTGTACCTGGGCTGTGTCTGTGGGAACACCGAGCTGGATGGCTGATTGACCTGTTCCTGTTTTATGCTTCCTTATGTACTTCGCAGGGAATTGGGAGGAGGGTAGGACACCAGGAGGAGGGTGGGAAATGGTGTGTGATACAGGAAGAATGGTGCTGATGGGGGAGCTCTTAAATCCATTCTCTGGTAAAGGGGAGGACTTCAGTTCAGTTCTAACCTGAATCTATCTCCCTCTCCCACAGATGTTTGTCGTTGATACTGTGGTGGGGGATAGCTGTAAGCTGCACGAGTTCAACATCACTGGATCCACCTACGCCCCAGAGGGGGAAGTGTGAGTAACCCCCATTCCCCATGTCTGCAGCGCGCTTAACATCAGCAGCTCTAAGCTCAGCACTGGAGGGAATTTCGAGAGTGCGGGGTAGGCATCGAGGGGCCACTGGCAAGTAGTGCACCGGCTTTATTAATGAGGGGGCTGTGGGGGAGGGGGGAATGGGAGGGACATAGGCTGTGGGGGAGGGGACACTGGGAGGGTCACGGGCTGTGGGGGAGGGGAGAGTGTGCGACACGTGCTGTGGGGGAGGGGAGAGTGTGGTACAGGCTGTGGGGGAGGGGAGAGTGTGGGACACGTGCTGTGGGGGAGGGGAGAGTGTGGGACACGTGCTGTGGGGAGGGGAGAGTGTGGGACATGGTCTGTGGGGGAGGGGAGAGCGGGAGGGTCACGGGCTGTGGGGGAGGGGAGAGAGTGTGGGGCACGGGATGTGGGGGAGGGGAGAGCGGGAGGGACACGGGCTGTGGGGGAGGGGAGAGTGGGAGGGTCACGAGCCGTGGGGGAGGGGAGAGAGTGTGGGACATGGGCTGTGGGGTAGGGGAGAGTGGGAGGGTCACGGGCTGTGGGGGAGGGGAGAGTGGGAGGGTCACGGGTTGTGGGGGAGGGGAGAGTGTGGGACACGGACTGTGGGGGAGGGGAGAGAGGGTGGGACACGGGCTGTGAGGGAGGGGAGAGTGTGGGTCTCGGGCTGTGGGTAATGGTGGTTTAATGGCGGCTGTAATGTATTTGCTTCATGGGTTGTTTGCTTAAGAATTCATAGCAACACATTGTTAATAAACCAACTCGTTCTTAATAGCAAAGGTTTAACAATCACACTACACATTACCAGTTCATCCACCAGGCTCACAACTGCATACCTCATTGTGGACGACCTAGACCCAACTGGCTGGGGTTTTATTGAGTCTTGTGAACATCACGTGATTGGCTAAGCCACTCACAATGCAACAGCTCCACAAACGTGTGAGCCTACTCACAGGAGCGTACATTATAGCGGCTTTATTCGGTTGCAAAGTCTTAACGATATCCGCACCAACCTGCTGCTCCTGGCGGTGTGCAATGTTCCCAGTAATTGTCTGTGTACTGAGCGGGCCATGAACGCCTTTCAGCGTGACCTTTTTGTCCGTGGGCAACTTTTACTACAACAACAACAACAGCGCTTACAACAACAACTTTTACGACAGCAACTTTTACGACAGCAACCACTTCAAAGTATATCTACAGTCATGCTACACTGCCACCCCACCGTCCCACATCATGAGACAGACAAGGTTCGACACAGGTTCAACATAATGTCTTTGCTTTTGAATCCTATTCCCCTAGAAATGAACCCAGGGCTTTATTTACACTTTTATGGCTTTTTTTTAACCTGCGTTGCTACTTTGAATGATTTGTGAATCGGCAACTCTGAGAATCCTTTGCACTTCTACTCCATTTAGACTTTTATTTTCCAAGGAGTCTGTGGCCTCTATATTCCTCCTACCAAAATTGAATTGGACTTGAATATAGGGGGTATGATTAAGAAGTTTGCAGATGACACTAAAATAGGCTGTGTGGTTGATAATGAAGAAGAAAGCTGCGGACTGCAGGAAGATATCAATCAACTGGTCAGGTGGGCAGAACAGTGGCAACTGGAATTCAGTCCAGAGAAGTGTGAGGTAATGCATTTGGGGAGGGCTAACAAGGCTAGGGAATACACATTAAATAGTACGACACAGAAAATGGCAGAGGAACAAAGGGACCTTGGAGTGCAGGTCCACAGATCCCTGAAGGTAGCAGGCCAGGTAGATAAGGTGGTTAAGAAGGCATCCGGAATACTGGTGGTATTTCTCCAGTGCTTTGACGTGTCTACTGTACATGGTCCACATCTCTGAGCCATACAGGAGGGCGGGTATGCGAACCTGATAGAGTGAGCCTGTGGCGGGCTGCGCGCTCCTGCGGGACTGCGCAGTCGACAAGACCTGGTGCACGGCAGCCCCGAGGGATCTGCGCAGCCGTGCAGCTTAGGGGGAAAGAGCTGTGTAAAGTATTAGCTTCATGGATTCTTTGCTTAAGAATTCATAGCAACACATTGCTATTAAGAACTAGTTGGTTTATTAACAAAGGTTTAACAATCACATTACACATTACCAGTTCATGCACCAGGCTCACAACCACCTGCCTCATCGTGGATCCCCCGAACCCAACTGGCTGGGGTTTTATTGTCTTGTGAACATCATGTGACTGGCTAAGCCACTCCCAACTCAACAGCTCTACCAACCTGTGAGCATCCACATTCCAAGTGGTGGTGTGGCACTTTGCTGAAATGGTGTGTTGCAGTGGAGTTGAGGTCTCTGACAGGGTAACCAATGCACAGTGGAACCGTGCTAGTTATTTTGATTTATGGTCAGTCGATACTAGTCGGCACTGTGTTATCTGGAATCACAGAGTGCTGGCATTGACACTTCCAGTGAGGAGCTCAGTAAAAGCTGAGACCGACTGCAAGGAAATGTTAAAGTTGGAAATAAAATCTAGTAAATAATTTAAAAACCCGACCTGTGTCTGATTTCAGCCGGATCGCTCTCACAGCTGCTCTGCGGACTCCCAATTTAAACAAAAATGTATTTTGGGTCCGATTTATACTTTCTCCTCGTTTCCCTTCAAGTGAATTAACCCAAACAGAGAAACGATTTGAAGACTCTGACGTTCGATTGCGAGCGATAATGAGGTGTTTTTTCAGCGCGGAGCGGGTCTGGAGTTGCTAGCCAGTGTAACAGAGTTAAATCCGCAGTGAGACAGTGGGACCAGCCCATCCATTGAGCGGGGGCTGCCTTCCTGAATTCTAATCCCCTGGCTCTGGGCTCAGGTTCCACTTGGTACAGGCTCGTTGGTTTTGCGAATGTTGTCCAGTCTCTGTTAACTTGAATGAACCTATCTCAAAGTGTGACATGCTCCAGCCGTCTTTGTGCAGTCACTGCACGCTCGGTGAATTCTCAGCGGGTGCTCAGGCTGTGTAACAGGCCTGGTTAGTACAGCTGTCAGCCAGGCACTCCAGCTGAAGATTTTCACCCTTTGTCTGCTCGAGTTGTCAGACATTGCACCTACGTGAGACGATAACTTAGTCTGACCTTGCTCAGTTCTTTCCCTCCTCTTCTTTCACACACTTCATTCTTTCTGTCTCCTTTCTTTCTCTGTCTCATCATTCTTTCGTTCCTTCTCTCTCTCCATTCTCATTCTTGCTTTTTCTCTCATTCTCTCACCCGTTCTTTCTCATGCTTTCATTCCTTGTTTTATGCTCATTTTCTTTCCTTCATTCTCTCCCCTTGCACTCTCTCCTTTCGCTCTCTCTCTCTCGCCAGTCTCTCTCTCCCTCCCCTTGTTCTCTCTCTCTCCCCTTGCTCTCTCTCTCCGTCCCCTTGTTCTCTCTCTCTCTCTCTCCCCCTTTGCTCTCTCTCTCTCTCCCCTTGCTCACTCTCTCTCTCCCCTTTGCTCTCTCTCTCTCCCCTTGCTCTCTCTCTCTCTCCCCTTGCTCTCTCTCCCACTTTGCTCTCTCTCCTCTTGCTCACTCTCTCTCTCTCCCCCTTTGCTCTCTCTCTCTCCCCTCACTCTCTCTCTCCCCTTTGCTCTCTCTCTCTCCCCTTGCTCTCTCTCTCTCTCTCCCCTTGCTCTCTCTCTCTCCCCCATTTTGCTCTCTCTCTCTCCCCTTGCTCTCTCTCCCCCCCTTTGCTCTCTCTCGCTCTCCCTTGCTCTCTCTCCCCCTTTGCTCTCTCTCTCTCTCCCTCCCCTTTGCTCTCTCTCTCTCTCCTCTTGCTCTCTCTCTCTCTCTCCTCTTACTCTCTCTCGCCACTTCTGTCTCTCTCCCCCCCTTTGCTCTCTCTCGCTCCCCCCTTTGCTCTCTCTCTCTCTGCTTGCTCTCTCTCTCTCTCCCCTTGCTCTCTCTCTCTCTCCCACTTTGCTCTCTCTCTCTCTCTCTCTCTCTCTCGATCACTCTCTCTCCCCCTTTGCTCTCTCTCTCTCTCTCTCCCTTTGCTCACTCTCTCCCCTTTGCTCTGTCTCTCCCCTTGCTCTCTCTCTCTCCCCTTTGCTCAGTCTCTCCCCTTGCTCTCTCTCCCCTTGCTTTCTCTCTACTTGCTCTCTCTCTCCCCTTGCTCTCTCTCTCTCCCACTTTGCTCTCTCTCCTCTTGCTCACTCTCTCTCTCCCCCTTTGCTCTCTCTCTCTCTCCTCTTGCTCACTTTCTCTCCCCCTTTGCTCTCTCTCTCTCCTCTTGCTCACTCTCTCTCTCTCTCCCCTTGCTCTCTCTCTCTCTCTCTCTCTCTCTCCCTTTGCTCTCTCTCTCTCTCTCCCTTTGCTCTCTCTCTCTCCTCTTGCTCACTCTCTCTCTCTCTCCCCTTGCTCTCTCTCTCTCACTCTCCTCTTGCTCACTCTCTCTCCCCCTTTGCTCTCTCTCCTTTTGCTCACTCTCTCTCTCCCCCTTTGCCCTCTCTCCTTTTGCTCACTCTCTCTCTCCCCCTTTGCTCTCTCTCTCTCCGCCGTTGCTCACTCTCTCTCTCCCCCACTTTGCTCTCCCTCGCTCTCCCTTGGTCTCTCTCTCTCCCTCCCCCGTTGCTCTCTCTCTCTCTACTCTTGCTTT